>NC_067283.1:90891205-91191205 GCF_020740795.1 Apus apus | reverse complement strand
ATTAATATATAAAATAATAAAATGTGGAATACTTATCTCGTTACTCAACTCCAGGATCTGGGGTTTTGAAGTAAAAAAACTCCAACTGAAGAAGTATGAGATTTCCTGGAAAACACTAAAATCTTACTTGACTTTAAACCACTGTTATTATCAGCAAAGTGACTGCATAATTGCATTTCCATTTCTTCATATTTAGTCTGTGTTAATGTCTGTAAGCTAGATCTTACTTCATTTACCCACATTTTAAGAAAGTCTCATTAGAGCTGCAAAATACGGTTATGGAGGAATAAAAATCTACCTCTTTTGGATTATTTAATAGTAAATAATTTGAATTGCAGAATATTATTAGTGAACATGTAAAAATATATCATTTAGCTTTCTTATTCTGAATTTGGAAAATTTTCCATTGCAAATAAATTGTTTATATTTTTTTACAACAGTTACAAAAAAACCTATATAAACGGAATCCTCCAAACTGCCCTTTTGCAAAACCCCTTCTGAATCACAAACACACATAATTATGCTTCAGCTGACTTCAGAGGAAGTTAAATGTTCAAGATGTCACATTCAAATGAACTTTTTTTTGTATATAATAGCAAGAATGAAATTATAGTCCTGCAAATAACATAACAGGAAAAAATGTTTACACAAATGAAGAAACAGAAGAAACTACCCAGTTAAAAGCACAACTTTTTGGATGTTTTAGATGACTAGAAACAATAAAAATGTCTGTGGAAATATGGTCCATAATATCCTTGAAAAATCCATACAGCTGAGTTCAATTTCTGTTATTGAATCCAGTCCTAAAAAAAGTGGTAAAGTTGAACTATTCATCCTTAAGTTATTTTAATGTAGTGTGCGTATAAGCTTATTTTTATTAGTGGAGTAGGTTTGTGATCCTGCAGATAATAAGTCACAGTGTAAATCCATAGTATGCTTATTTTCAAGCTAATGAAAGGATTGGACAGCAGATAAATCTGTACATTTTGTCTTTGTTTCTTTTTTAAAATTATTTTATTTTTTCTTTTATTTCATTCTAATCCCTTCTGTAATGCCTGAGAATATTAAGCACATTAGATGCCTGTGTCAGTCAGTGGGAAATACGGCTTCAGTCATCTTCCATTTACTGCCATTATCATACTGTCATTATAATATTATAAAGTAAAGTATATCATGAATATACAGTAAAAATTCAGTTGTGAGAAACAGCCTCTTTTCAAAAATGTCAAATCAATCATCAAGGCTGAGAAAACAGTTTCTAACATTTTCTTATTGTGAAGAATAAAGAGAACAAAAGAGTATGCCAGTTCTAAAATCCAAAAATCTAAAATGCACAGATTGAATGAAAACATGTTTAATTAAAAAGAAGAATTTTTATTTTTGGAAATGCCTTTCTTTTAGCAGAATATTGCTACCATGAATATCCACCTCTTTACATAATGAAGTCCAGTCAAAAAAACTGTGTGGTTATATAAATAATTACTTTATTGTAAAACATATTCATAAGAGGGCAAAATTAAGATCCCACAGCCATTACTTACGTGATGTCCACACTTCTAACTGCTTGAGTTAAAAGTTTAAATAAGTTAAATGCATCTGTTTTGTTGTTGTTGTTTTAATATATATATATATGTATTATACTGTAATACATAGGATTCCTTAAATTGGGTCATATAGAGGATGACAAAACTGAAGATGCTTCTGGAGCCCAAGATTATGATGATCATGCCTCCAAAGCACACTGGGCATATGACAAGGAAGGCTATTGTCTGGAGCTGGGGGTGTTTGGGGATTTTCTTGCAGAAATCTGCTGTGAGACACTCCTCCATCTCCAGGTCTGTGTCATAGCTTCTCTCCCAGTCTGTGATTCCAGATGCAGCTGGTTAGTAGATCACAGATCAGGTCAGGCAATTGCATTTGATGTGTGGGGGTCATATGTAAGGCCCATATGTAAGAGAGAAGGAGGTAGGGGAAGAGAGAGAGAGAGAGAGAGAGAGAAAGGAGTACTGCTTTGCAAATGTGTGAGGCACAAGCACAGTAAAAGGAAGATGTGTTTGGAATCATATGGTATGAAATGTGTGAGTTCTGATACTTCCTTTTGTATGTTTTCTTGCATTAAAATAAATAAATAAAAAGATAAAAGTCAGTTGTGCTGTAACTACCTCTTACCATCTATCATAATATCCAACATTTTTTGCATAAACCTCAATTGAACTGAACGGCCCATCTCTTAGACAGCATCAGGCTGATAGGAGCTGAGAGCGCACTGGCTGCCAGCAGCCTAGCCTAGATTAGCTACCTTTGTTCTACCTCAGCTGCCAAAGCCGTTGGATATTTCTGGAACGGCATCTACTGGTGGTAGAGAAAGACTTCTTGTCCCTTGTCAAACTTAGCCATCACAGCAATTACCTGATGTAGGGTGCAAAGAAGGGCAGCTCTTGTGACCTAGACTGAAGCTGGGAAAGTAAATACATAACATTTAGAACATTCTCAAGAGAAGTCTTGTGTATTTATACACAGGAGAGAGGAGGAGGAAAACATTTTTACAGAAAATCAGAGCTTTACAGTGTTCAGCCAGGGTTGCCTGCATCCTGAGATGCAGCTACCAACTTGTAATTTTGGCAGTGCCCAAGTTAAAGGAAAACTATATATTAATAAAACATATATTACCTTGAAAGTGTAATGTCACTTTAGTGTAGCTCTACAAAATCTCATGTTAAACATATTAATCTCTTCAAATATGTTAATAATCCATGAATCAATACATAAGGATCTATGAATCGACTTTAAGGGAATATGGTTGCAGTTATCTAAGAATGTAAGCATATAGACTTCATAATCATTTGACCAAAAGTCCTTCAAAATATTTTTTTTTTTGCCTAAGTTGCTAACGAATCAGGCTTTGCACTGTAAATAACTGCATACGTGGGATTTCAACAAGTGTTTTCAAGATACGACCTTGAAGAGGAACCAGGAGCTCTGTAAGCTGTATTTTTCTCCCAAAACTTTTAAGTGCATTTACATTTTTACATCAGTATTAAGTAAATCTTTAGTAAAAGCAGCCACTGGTGTTACTCAAAAGAGGCTGATGAATTTACTAGGAGGAATTTGGCCTGATGAGTTCAATGGAATTTAACATGAGAAACTGGTCATGTGTTGGACGTGATTGCATAGAAAAACAGGTAAACAGAAAAATTTTGAAAGGCATGAGAAATAATAATAATAGCAGATGGTTAAAAGCAGGCAATACTAAAAAATGAGCACTGATATGCATATATATGCCTCAGATGGATCTGGAAATGAGATCCCTATTTAAAGATGGATAGCGTTTTCCTATGTAAGATACTGGTGTGTTTCTTATTGTTAGATGTAATCGTTCAGACAAGAATTTTTATGAGTGATGTCTGCTTCACACTGTGTGTCTTGCTTTTATATAAAAAGAAAGCTTCAGCAAAACAGTTTAACTGCTTCCAGGAATGATGATAGTGAGAGATGATTTGATTTGCTAATGTCAAAAATCTGTATGACCTTATTGAATAAACTGCCTTACAGTAAATGATATCAATTTAGGAAGGAGCGTATTTTGAGGCCAGAAAAAAAGCTGCAATTTCTTGTTTTCCGTATAAAAATACATATCCATTTGTCAGAGTTATCACTGGGCGTTCTTTATATAATAGCTTGCAGTTTAATTCTTTGTAGATTTCATCTGTAGTGTTCATGTACAAGAATGGCTATCTCAGAGCTGAGCTAAGTATGTCATTCCCTATAATTGTTCCTCTTATGTGACTCAGTAACTCTAGAATTGAGGGCGAGATGACTGTATTTTTTCTCTTATTCCTCCATCGTTGCCATCCACATCAGTTCAGGGCAGTATGAAGCAGGACAGATTAATCAACCTTGAATAAAAGACTGAGTGGGGAGCAGAGCTGGGACAGGGGCAGGTATCTCCAGGACTTATGAAGAAGGTGGCAACAGGCTCTGGAAGAGGTCATGGGCAAGGTCAGCTGGTAAAAGAAAAGAAATTAGGAAGAGAGGTGAAAACAGCTTGTGCAGAGAAAAAACATAGGAGTAGAATATGAAAGGTTAGAAAACACTATAAAAGATCTATAGCCACTGAAAGATATCTTCCAGAACTTGGGCTTGGACCCAGAATTTCTGTGTTTACGGTTCCTCTGCTACTTACTAAATAATTGGGACCTCACTGGCAGAGTAAATATCTTATTCCTCATATCAATGGATCCACAACTACTGCTGATGATTCCCTTTTTTTCAGGTGATAAACTTCTGCTGGAATTCAGATTCCAGAACAGTTGTCCACAATGTGAGAACTGGGAAGTTTTCGTATGATTAACATTTTTGTAAGACTAAGAAACGAAGAAGTGATTATCTTTTTTTATTCCCTAGGCACTACATCATCCCACTTGTTTGTCTGCTGGATAGACAGACCTCTGAGAACAAGGCGCTGTTTCAAAAACTAGCCTTTACTTGTGGATTTCCTGACTTTCCAATGCTTGGCCTTGCAGCCCCAAAGTTTTGTTTAAACTTGATTCTTGAACGCAGAGAGTGACAGATGAAAATGCAATTGCTGGGTTTTTTTTTTGTCACTCATGATCCATATTATGACTTTTTATATAGATATATGTGTGTGTGGGAATGTACACCTATACCTGCTTTATATATGTGTATATATGTTGTTATGTGTTCTCTGTTTTCATACGCCTTTCTGTGGGATGAAGATGGAACAGGGAGTAGCAGAGAATTACATAATGCTATAAACAGTTAGTCTGCTGAAGTAATTTACCTTATTTGAGTGAGGACTGCCAAATTCAGCATGAGAATTTGTGACATTGATGTTATTCAGATGTGAGACTTTCTATATTACAGCTATTGACTGTAGCTATTTAGAGACTTTCTGTTTCTTCCAGCAGTGCTAGTGTTGCAATATGCTGTAACTAACTGATTGCAGCAAGGCTCCATGCTAAATTTATATATACAGAGCTCCCATATCTGTCCAAAACTGTATGCAGATAGCTAGTGTCAATGCAGGCACAGAGCCATTTGTAAGTTCAAAGTTACTGGTTTACATTAACATTTGCAGGATTTGAGCCTTGGTTATTTTGTTGTCTTCCTAAATGGGAAAGGGATATGGATGAGCCAGGACTAAACTGCCAGATGTGTGAGTCCTGCCAAAACATTTTTAGTGTATCTAATGCTTTTCTTGAGCCAGTTGGTCAGACAGACAGCAATTCTACCCCCAAAAATTACTCCTAGCAGGAAGCGCATGTGAGAGAGAAGAATATACTTTTCTCTTGCTTCCTTTCAGCTACTCCAGAGAAATAAGACATGACGTAACACATATAAGGTAACAAACATCTAACTCCTGATGACATCCAAAAAGTAATGAAATGGAACAAGAGCAAATAATACAAAATACAATTTTAAGGAGCTCTTAGTTCCCATGCATATTAATGATCACACCTGCAAGAATTCAGATCTCTGGTTTCCATGTATGCGGAAGTATATCCCAGTTTCTCCTGGTGTTTTACATGCACACGTGCACACATGCTTCTCTCTTGCGTAATGGAGATTGTTTCTTATGCACTTCTGCAGGGAAGTTTGACCACACATGCTTTATTTCAGAAGTTTTGTAACCTTTGGTTAGTGTTTCTGATACCAAAAGAGTTCTTTCAAAACATTTTTGCAATCAACAGTCCTAACAAAAGTGTATTATGCCATATAAAGCCTGTCAATCTAAGATGATTTAGGTATCAGAGTAAGAGAGCATCATAATCTAAAAATAATACCATTTTCATGAAGGCAATTCAAACTTGCTTGAACAGGCCTAAGCCTGTTAGACTTTCTGTGGCTTTTTTGACACTGTGTAATAAGTTTTCATATATTTTTAAAAATGATACAATGTTGTCTCGATATGGGAAAGGCTACGAAAATAAGCAATACAAATTTAGGGATAGCTCCTCAGCCCTAGTGACGGACTCACTGTGCTGCACAGGACAGTGACCTCCACTGCTTAGGTCTCCTATGACTGTCTTGGGCAGGGATCAAGGCACTGCAGTATGTCAAAGGAGCTCTGTTCTGTTATCCTGCTTTTTGCCACCGTGTTATGTTAGGGGAGGTAGCATCAGAGGGGGAAGCTGGCTACTGCTAGCTGGAGATGTCTTTCTTTTCACTGACATTGCAGGGAAAGAGCAGTCAGGCTGAGCAAATACCACACACATGAAAGGACTGTGTTCAGGTCTGGCTTTAAGCAGGCAGAATTTTATTTGGTAGCAGCAAAAGCAAATGCAAAGGGCACAGAGAGCCAAACTGCATAAGACT
The DNA here is from genome assembly GCF_020740795.1 of Apus apus. Classification (NCBI taxonomy): domain Eukaryota; kingdom Metazoa; phylum Chordata; class Aves; order Apodiformes; family Apodidae; genus Apus; species Apus apus. The sequence goes on along the minus strand of NC_067283.1, from coordinate 91,184,869 downwards.
TCACACTAGAAATCCAGAGGATTTCTTCAAGATGCCTGAGGACATCCATATGGGCTGACAGAGGTCCAGGGAGAATTCAGTTTTGTCTTCCCAAGACTAAGGAGCTTGTGCCTGATGTGGGGAACCAGGGGCCAGCTCCCCAGAGCCAGGTGTGCAGATCCTGCTCCATCCTGAGGGATGGGGCAGTGTTGGCTGCATCATCTGTTTACAGCAAAGTTGTGCTCAGTTTCACTTTCAGCCTCCCAAGAACATTCCTCTGACAATCCCCTGCCCCAAGCAGCTGTGTATTTTGCCTTTGTCTATAAGCCAGCCTTTTTTTTTTTTTTTTTTTAATATATATATAAAAAAAAGATAGATAATTTACCATAAGGGTCCACTATAACATTTTGCTTTAATGTCTCAAGATTTCATAGGTTCCTTTTTAAGATGAAGATAGTGTTCTACACAGCAGGTTTTCAAAGGTCAGAGAGAGTTTTGTGGGCCTTTTGGTCATATTGTTATGATACATTAATATAGGCAAAAATGAAAATTAACAGGACCAAAGAAATTCATAACGCCCCCCCACCCAAACCTAATACTGTTATCACCAAAATCCTTAGAAATTGAAAAGGAAAAAAAAAAAAAAAAAAAAGAAGAAGAAAAAAAGGACCAATTAGACACAGTATTTTGTGCTTTTCCCCTGGAATATTTGACACACATATTTGAGTTACTTTTCACAGTCTGCTTTGTTACTGGTAGAACTGAGTTCTTCACTATTTCAGGTTAAGCAATAAAACCATTCCAAACCCAGGGGCGTAACGTGCAGTAGCCAAATGCGACACTTCAGATTTCTGGCAATTGATTAAATCAAGTGGCTTGTGCCGCTTTGCAGACCTTTACCAAAAATTCAATGAAATTGTTAGAAAATCTCCCTTTTATCATAGAATCATAGAATCCTAGGGGTTGGAAGGGACCTCGAAAGATCATCTAGTCCTACTTTTATGTAGTTGAGATGTGGATAAAGTTGTAAGAGGAGGTATTTTTTCATGTTTACAAGAAAAATCTATGCTGTGACTGTTCAAACCCTTTCTTGACTCTAGAAGGTAAAGCAGCTAATGCCTTGAGCATTTCAGCTATTCAGGATGAACAATATACTCAATCAAATTAACTCATTTTACTTGTCAAAGATAGGTAAAGATATTTATGCATGCTACTATTTTTTGAGATTGCTTATTAAATAGTTTTGAGTGCCTTTAAACAACAAACTGAACACAAATGTGATTATTCAGTATATTGTTTGATAGATTTAAATTCTTATCAGAACCATGTGACTGAACGTCAAAGTGACCTGACAGTGTTTTTGGTGTTTGAGTTGAACTCTGTTTATCCAGAGGTTTTTTCTGTTGTTGCTCATTTGGTTGGGTGATTGCCTACCAACAATCCCTCCCCTTCTTCCCCCTCCTCCTGCAAAAGAATGGCAAGTCTAGTACTATCATTCAGACAAATACACATACTTCATTGATTACATTATGAATTGATTATACCTGTAGATAAAGAGGGAGGGTGAATTCCCAGAAAGTTAATATTTCTTGTTAAGTAAATCTGGAATATAGATCAACTGCAAGTACCAAACATGATGAAAGTGAATCTGGAATTTCTTATGTCTCCTCTAGTAAAACATAAACAGATGCAAAATGTCCAACATAATTTTTTTGGTCAATTTTTGATGCCTGTTGTTATACCTAAACTTCCAATAGTGGGATGAATTTCCTGGATACTGAGAATTCTATATTGTGCAGCTTCAAGATTTTGTTTTGAAGAACTTTATTTAACCTACAGCCACTCCAGAATAACCCTTTAAGCTTTATGTTCATTACAGCAGAATGTTAAGAAGGTCCAGGTAGCAGAGTAAAATAACTTAGCTTATTTATTTATCTTAGTTATTTATATGTATTTGATTGAGGTGAACCATTGGAAATTAAAGCTTTGTTTTGCCTTGATCTACTGTGTTTAAACAGTACAATAATAATAATAATAATAATAATAGAAATACAAAATTTCTCTGTAAATTTTACTTTTGAATAAGTTTACTCTCTAGCTAAACCTCACTTAGAGAGTTTCCTTACTTTCAGGAAAATCATCTTTCAGTAAATCCACACAGGAATATTAGTCTTATTTCATTTAATCACCAAATCCTAACAACTAACCATTCACTTCATTAAGGGCACTTAAAAATTCTGGCCAGCTGTTGCCTGCTGCTTGGCTGAGGACAAGGTGGAGAAAGACAAGCAATTCAATCCTTGGTAACTCTCAGTTGTGTCCAATGTCATTCTGCCACATAATTATACTTTCACAATTTTATTCCTAAATTAAAATCTGAATCCAAAGTGGGTTCTGTGACTTATGGGCTTAAGTTCTGACACGTTTAAATTCATGCTGTACTCCCAAAAAATTTACAGAGATTTTAGTAATAATCTGACATAGAATGACTATGTTTTGTCAACTGTGTTTTCTCTTCCCACCCCCCCTTTATTTTTTTTTAAAGCATTTTAAATTACTGTAGTTAAATGGGTTGAAGAGGGAGGTATAATTGTTGTATATACAAATGATGGATTTCTTACTTGCTCTGTTCCTGGAAAACTATTTCCTGTTCTGGTTCAAATACAAAATTCTGGAAAATTAAGAACTCTTTGTCAAAGATCAAGGTGACTACAGTGTGGTGTTTTAAAAGCTGGTAGTAATTTTTATTCACTAAAGGTGAAAAGAAATAATGATTATAAGTGAAGAGTGACTTAAAAATATCTGTTTGATTGTATGAACTAGTAGGCCTGTTGCCCGTGAAAGTAAGTGCTAAGATATCAAATAATAAATCAATATTCCAAGGCTAGAAGCTAAGCAAACGTAAATCACTAAAGTTACAGACTTCAACTAAGCTGTGCTTATTTATACAGCTGGGTCTGGCTATTGGGTGCTACAAAAATGGCAAAGTTATCCAGTTTGGTCATAATTCAGGATGTCTCCTGGTGAAAGATGTGCTTGTCCTTGGAAACAGAATTTAGCATTCTCTACAGCCCATGGGGATGATTAAGTTTGTCAGGACTGGATCAAACTCCATCCACCAACCCAGGAAATGCTGAGCAGGGCTCTGTGAGATCCTGCCCCTACCTGGGGTACAAGCAGCTCAGTCCAGGCATCTGCTCCCACTTGGGCACCACAGGTTTGTATCCTCTCTCCAGTATAAGGCTGCTGGTGGTTTTCTTTGGAAAAACCAGCAGGATACAGTCTTTTATATAAAGGAAATAATCTGCCCAACAGTCTAGCAGCAGCAGAGCCAGCAAGTTTTTGCAAATTGTCCTCTGTGTAGCTCCTGTCCCCATTCAGTGTCCTAAAGATTTGAGCCAAGGGAGTGGGGTGTGTGGAGCTGTATACCCTATTCCCACTACATAGGTTAATTAATGAGATAAAATGCATTAACTTTCCTTGCCCTGGGAATTTAAAACCAAGGCACAGCTTCTCATGATGCTTTTGGCAGCTTGATTTTGTTAGCAATTTTTGGGCATACTCTATGGGTTATGATCTGAGTCAGACAGCTCAGCCAGCAGGGACTCATTCAGGGGGCAAGAAGTACCAAGCACTTACTAGACAAAGTCTCTCAGGGGATTCAAGCCTAGTTTGGGATTTCTTACAGGAAAGTAAGCAAGGTGCCCAGCTTCTCATCCCAGCTTAAACTACTGTAAATTTGAGCACTGTAAGGTTCGCATTCCCTTCAGGGCTAGGCAGCAGCTGAGGAAAAGGATACTCATTTTAGATTTAAATTTGGCCTAAACTCCACTTCATTGCTGTGTTCCTCATTAGCTTGTTGTTCTAAACACCCTCAATAGGTCTTCAGCATGTGCTTATAAGTTAGGCATAAAGTTTAGATGTTGCCTCTGAACAAGGATGTTTTACTGAACGTTGTGTCACCAGTTAAAGCTCTAGGTAAGGAGCTTAGAAAGTAATGTACTGAATTCCTCCTGGTGCTTTGTAAACTCTGTGGTCTCATCTGCTTTTTAGCTTTCCCTAAATAATATTGGGTGTTGCTTTGATTTTGACTACGCAGTTTTTGAGAAAGTTTTTCTATTACTCACACAATATTAAAATTCTGTTTGTTTTTCTCTCTTATATGGTGAAGACAGAAATTGTAGCACAATGTTTTCATAGAGATTAATAAGTAAGAATAATAAAAAGAAGAAAGGTAAGTGGTAGTCTGTCACTATGGCATAGACATTTGTTTCTCTGTCATGGTTGTTGAGCTTACACTTACCTTTTTGCAGTAAAAATTAACAACATGGGGAAGCAAAATACTATTTGCTCAGTGCTTCTTTCCTCCTTCAAATCCTATTGTAACACCAGTTTTTCCTACTGCTACTGTTCATTTAATCAGTAGCTTCATCTCAATGGGCTTTCATGCCCTGAAGAGATATATAGGCTTACAAGAATCAGATGGTGTAGGGATATAAAACTAGGAGACTTACTGACTGCACAGATGGGCCAGAAACCTTCAAAACTGTCACCTACAGTTTGCAAAAGACTAGCTGTTCTCAGACCTGAGCAGCCTTACTCTCCCAACAAGGAAGATAAAAATGAAAAGCTTGAAATATACATTTCCGTTTTGAACCTTGCAAATTCTCCAAAGGGAACTCCTCACCTGACTGAGTGCTAATGATCACCAAAAAAGGTAGTTTTGCAGTTAGATCCCTGAAGGAATTTAAGGAGGTTTAACAACCTTTAGTCAGGTGTCAAATGTTACTGTTTATTGCGGGAAGATGATTAAGCACTTCAGACTGGCTCTCACTGCAGCCGGTGAGAAGATCCAAAAACTGTCCTCCAACATGTAAGAGAGAAAAGAGTCTTTTATCTTGTGCAGGTAGGTGCTCTGCTGGGTGCTGTGTCTGGCATGTAATGCTCAACAGCAAATGAGGATCTGCAATAAAGAGTACAGATTGGCATTATCAGCTGAGCCATTTCTTCCAAAAACAGATGGAGAGAGATGCCACTCCTTATTTTCTAAAATGCAGACTGAGAAGGTAAGATGTACCTGTGCATCTTCCAGTAACTCTTTGCTAAATTCATGTCCTCTGACTAAGCTTTGAGTCCTGCCAAGGAAGTGACAGCTTTTGGTATGCACAGCCGGACTGCGGAAGCCTAGGAAGCTCCAGTTAAAAAAGTTCTGATCCCCACAGATGTGTTTTTTTTTTTTTTCCCTTGTGTTTTATATCTTACTGGCAGACCCACAAGTCTGAGATAATCATCCTGATCTCTTTTTACAGTCACTAGTGGGACAAATTGTGTCTCTAGAGCCTGAGTTACATGGAGTTATCTAGGTGCATGAGGAAGCAGTTAAGACACATACCTCATTTCATAGAGCTGGGTCCTAGTCATGTCCTCAGGAGTTGTAAGCACAGACAAAGTTCTGTAACCCTCTCCAGGCTACGTCTGTCCTGAACTGCAGGGGTCTGTGAGGTTGGCCAGCTTCCCTTCTCATTCACTCCATGAATTCTCATAAGACTCCCACTTGGAACAAAGGAAGAAGGTATGGATGTCATTAAAATCAGCAACTAGTTGGTATACCAGGGCTGCTTAAAAGCTGTCAGATGTCAGATTTTATGACAAGAAGGCTACCAGAATAACAAAGATAGAGTTCTTGACAATACTAGCAAAATGAAAGGAAAAAAAAAAAGAAAGAAGGAATTATTAAGATAAAATGCTTGCATTTTTTGGTTTCATTTAGTACAATAAAGAAAGTTTGGCTTTTCTAAGTTCACTTTGTTTTAATATTCCTCTGAATTTAGCTTCAATAACAAAATTAAAGCAAAAAACCCCACCCCAAAACAATCCATGGCAGATATTTTTATATGAGTGAAACTGTTGAATCATTCACAGTTTGTCCCTCCAAGTGAAGGAAGATGGTTCTGTTCAGTTGACGGGTGAGTCAAACTCAGGGGGGTAGAAAGAAAGCTTGCACAAGCCCGTGTAGGATGACTACTTTTTACCATGCTTGTCACCATGCCACTCACTATGTGCATGGAATGATCTATTGCTGCTGCTGTTGCTGACACAATTTTTTTATTTTTTTTTTTTTTTCCCCACATGCTTTTCCTGCCCAACGGCATCTGTTTTTGTTCAAAGAGGCCTATGCCTTTTCTCACCTTGATGCTCCATTGCTGTCTCTTTCTGGCAAAGAACTCAAAAGATTTGGCCGGAAGGTTGCACTCAATCAATCCTGCCTTTAGGGTGTCCTAGGAGCGCTTTCTTGGATCACCATTGCTTCCTCTTTCCACACTCCAGTTCCCTGCATAGGAGGTACTTGAACATATGTACACCATTGATCCAAGCCATATGTCCAGTCCATTACACCTGGGCTTTCCATGTGGATACGCTGCAGGAATTCATCACTGGTCAGCTTAGAGTAGCATCTGACTTAGAGCAAGACACATAGGTGCCTCTGGTGGAACTTCTCCAGCTGGCAGATGTGATTTCTATACTATGTCAAAATCTTGTGTCTGTTCAGCACATCAGCCTTGTACAATTTTAGGCTGCATTATAGTCTGATCTGACACTGATTCCGTATTTGCTTAATAAACCTGGCAGAATGCTCTACCTCTCCATCAACACTGGCACAGTCATTTGAAATAATTTGAAAGTAAGTGAACTCACATGAAACAAACAGCTCAGTCTCACTGTGTTCAGTGGAAAGGACAGCATGTTCTTCTCCATGTTGAATGACACACCATCTTAGTTTTTCTCAAACTTATGAGTAGTCTGAATTTTTTTGTTTGTTTGCTTGTTGTGGAAGTAGCACATTCGTATGTCAAGAAGATCTGAAGGTCTTGGCTGATGTGAGCCACAGTTGTGTAATGATGAGCATACCAGCATTCCTGCATACTCTGTTTGGTAACCTTAGGCTTTCTGTGCAGCCCTACTGCCACTCCAAAGTGAGTTTGGATATTTAGAATGAGGTCACATTCATTTTATCTTGGAATAAAAAAAAACATTTTCTCAATCGAGTAATCAAGGACAATGAGAACAACACTCCATAAGCAGTGACTAATAAAAACAAAGTAAGAAACAATAAGGGATGGTCTGAAAGTCATGCAGTCTAAATAGAAAAACAGAGATAGGAGGAAAGAGAAAGAAAGAAAGGGAGAATGAAGTCAAAGAGAGGTGGATTTGGGTGGTAAAAATGGACAGTGAAAACAAGAGGGAGGATGTTGAGGTTAAAACTAAAGAAAGAAGCCTGTCATCCTGGGCCTTAACAAAGGAGCCAGTGAAGCTGCATCACAACAACTAAAGCACTGTGTAAACAAGAAGTTGCACTCAAAACAGGCCTAAGTGAAATTAAAGTGAGTTTCATTTCTGGAGGTATTGGTTGTAACAACCTCTCTGTTCTCCCAAATGAAATATTTAAGTACTGTACATAAAGTATTTTTGTAAAAAGGTAAATTCGATAATTTTCTGGTATAACAATAGAGCAATAAGTAACAGATACCAGTGTTTGGTGGTTTGTTTTTAGTTTGTTCGTTCGTTTGTTTGTTTGTTTTGTTTGTTTTTTTCCCCCCTAAAATTAGGAACTCGATTCTGTACATGCACTTTAAGACAAAAGACTCCACAGTGCAAAGCTTTTGTCTTATAACCTCTTAGATGCCAACTTTTCATTATGTATTTACTGATTGAACACCACGTTAATTGAGATTCACATCTATGTATCTAATAGAATTGGATCAATGACTTTGGAGGAAGAAATGGATTGTGGTTTGTATGCTTAAATATTTGGGTTTTCTTGTTTGTTTTTTTTTTGTTTGTTTGTTTGTTTTGTTTTGTTTTGTTTTGTTTTGTTTTTAAATTATTATTATTATTTCCTCATTAGCACAAGTGTGTAAAAGGGCTTTGCCATTCAAGAGCTGCTTGAAGTTCTCCAGAGTCTGGACTATGGCTGTGTCAGAGAACAGAGTTCCAAATGCAGAACACTTCACATGCATTACCTTATTAGCAAAGTATTCAAGAGTGCCTTAAATATGAATAAACACAAACCATTTAGCTTGGTTTCATTTGTTTTAAATGATTGACAAGATAACACCATGTCATGAAGAATATAACTGAAGATTTGGAATAAGTAATTATAATCTCCCAACAGGAGTTCCAAGGTCTTTTTTGAAGCATCAGTGTTCTTGGATTACAAAATACTGATAAAAGTTTCAGTACTGTAAACCACAGGAAGTAAAGAAACCTCAAATTAAGAATGATAATTAAAAATAAAATACATTTCTTCTGTGTCTTTTTTTTTTTTAATAATAAAATGCCAACTCGCCATTTGAAAGATGTGAAACAATGTTATGAGATTTTTTTTCCATGTGAAACATTTGCACAGGAGATACAGATACTAACAGCATGCAAGTATGGTGTTCTAGCATGCAACATCATACAACAGCGTTCTTTGGGAAAGTAGATTACTGCTTTCTGCAGCAGTCTGATTTCAGAATTGTCCAATTTTGCAATAGTCTTGTCTTTTATGACTGAAGAAAGGAAAAAATTAAAGGAAAGGAAAAAATGGAAATACTTTCCATTTTCTCTTACAAATTTAAGCATTCCTTGCAGATATTCAAGTGGTCAAAGAATAATTTGAAAGAGAAAGTGTAAAGTATTTTGACCACATTGTTCCATATTACAGAAATCATGTTCTCATGACTAAGAAAGATCAAAGAAATAAGTAATCAAACTATGTTTTCTAAAAAACGTGTTCTAAATACAAACACAAAGTCATGGGAAGGTAAGATATTTGTAAGTGAGAACATGAGATTGCAGTGTGATTTGCAGGTGTAGTCGCAAAAACAGTAGCTTCCTTACTGTGGATTTAGGAGCCTGACTTTAGGACTCTAAGTTTACAAAGGGCTACTACCTTGTGATAAGAAGATGTTGTATGTACTTATGGAGATAGCTCTAAGGATACATGTTCAAAGGGATGGCATCCTTGTTTCGGGTAGTAGAAAACTTAGTAACCATGTCAAAGTATTCTCCGACGGAATGCCATAAACTCTACATTAGGCATGGAGATATGAGGCCAGCCACTACAGTTGTTTTAGTTTTGGGAAAGCTGTAGGGATGTTGGTAGGTTGATTTGAATCAACATATGAGTTTTATTATTTTGGAATTAGAGTCTTGGGATCTCAGCTGCAAGGTTGTTTTTTTTTTTCATACAAAGGAACTAATTAATTTCCCCAAAGTATTCCTTTTTCACTTCTGATTTGCTATATATCAAGTAACAAAAAGCTCAGTTATAATGGTGCAACTGAGTAGGACAGCAGCAAGGTATGGGTAAGAGAGAAAGAATTTTAGTGATATACAAATAATTTTCTGAGATTTCCTTAATACCTTTGAAAATATTAAGGGAACAGAAAACTTTTCCATGATAATTATACAGGTTGTAATGTTTCTGTGCAACATATAAAAAGTCCACTTTGCCTTACCTGACAGTAAGAAAATGACACATGCTGCTACTACTCAAGCAAAGTTATTAATCATATACTGCCTCCTTCATCTTGGTTAGATGGTATTAAAATAGAATTTAATACAAATTTAAGGACACCTATAACTAATGCAATGAATAATTCTAGGCTATCATCACCTGTAGTTATTTCAGTTTAATTTCTTTTTGGTGTAAGCTAATATTTATTCTGATTTTGAATGGACCTGAGAGATACTGAGTCAGAAAGTATTTTAAGAGCTATTTTATTTAAAAAATATTTCTTCTGAATTCTAAATCTGCTTTGAAAGTCTAGATTAATATTTCATCTTTAATGACCTATTCATGAAAATCTGATGTTGCTATTCTTTCTGATTAAAAGGAAACATTTTAAAAACTAAGATGAAGAAGAAACATGGGTGTTTATGCCTTTAACAACTGGCATGGCTGAAGGACCTCTTTTCAGAAAAAAAGTAATCTCACACACACTTCTTTGGGAAATATATGTGTATATTTATCATAGTTACTTAAGTGCTTTTTTAAGCTAAGAATATGTTTGCTAAACTTTGGATGGAATTGCATTATTTTTGGCAAAGCAGGAGGATGATGGCAAATTCAGACAAAACACTGGAAATGAAATTAAGTAACTTGTATTTCTTATCATGAGGCATGAAACAATGTGTATTTCTGACCATTTGGGAAACCTACTGGAAGAGTTGTTTGTTTCCTTTTCCTTTTCCTATTCCTTTTCCTTTTCCTTTTCCTTTTCCTTTTCCTTTTCCTTTTCCTTTTCCCTTTCCTTTCCCTTTCTCTTTCTCTTTTTTTTTTTTTTTTCTTTTCCCCCTGGCTGACTTTGACTGATGGTATTTGCTTTACTTGATGCTATTGTGTCATTTTTCCTCCCAGAAGCAGCTGGCTGGGGGCTAGCCTTTCCCTGGAGAGGCACAAGCAGGACAGCCTCGCGAGCCGAGTGTTTGGAGGATAACATGGAGTTTGGCCACTGCAGAGAAGTGCAGGGAGCACACAGAGAGCAGGGTCTTGCAGGAGGCATGAAGAAAGGATGCTGAAGGAGTGAGGGCAGATTTCCTGCAGTTTTACAAAGGCGAGGTACTGGAGCTGAGCCTGGAGCTTGTAGGTAGAGGTTTATAAAGATCTTTAATTCTGTCTTGTCTTATCTTGGCATTTAGAATTTCACCTGTTCTAAAAAGGCAGTTGTCATTTGTCTAAATGCAACCACAATTTATGTTTGAATATAAGAAGAACAAAATATGTGTAAATACAAGTCCTGAAGCTTCTAAAGCTTCTGAAGACAATTTTAGAGTCCTGGTAGGAGCTTAAAAACTGATGGAAGGCTCAAGGTATGATATTAAAGTATGAATGAAGAGCCAAATGTATATTTTCAAAGAGAAAATGTACTTAGCATTTACTGTTGTTCTTTTCAGTATTAAGCTTTGGCATTAATAACCTCTGATACTTTCTTAGGTTTCATGTATAATTTGTGATTTGTAAACCAATGCAAGAAACCTCTCATTTTCTGGCTTCCCCGTTAGTTTTTTTTTTTTGTTCTCACATCTGTAAAATACTTGGTTAATGAGTAAATGTTGTAATTTTCACTATTAGGCTTAGAGTCTTTCACAGTTAGGATCTAGTTAATTCATGACTTTCAGCTTAATATTCTTGTTTTATTTTAGTCTTAGTTCTTGGTATTTTTCTTTAAAATGAGTTAAAGTGTAAGTCAACTGATTTAATTCATAGGTTCAAGAGAAAATATTAATATTAATCTGAATTTGACAGAAAATTTCTTCTTGCACTATTTTCTAGTACTTTGTTTTTACAAATAATTGAAACATACATACCCATAGAATACTAAGGTCAAAGAAAAATAAAACATTTTAAACGGGAATTTAGGCACTGTACTCTTTTGTAAAATGTGACTCTAATACACTATTCTGTGTTTTTAAAAGAAATGATTATTAAAATAATAGTTCACTTGGTTCCAAGTAATCCTTTCTGCCAATGATTTGTTGCACATCACACTTGTGGGCAATCAGGCTACTGGAATAAAGGCCACTGTACCCTTTGTACAGAATTTAATCTGCAGGAGAACTATAATATTTTAGCTATGTTCCACTACTTGCTGCCTTGTAATCTACACAAAAGTAGTAAAATGGTTTAATAGCAGTGTTATGATAGATATCTTGTAATAATATAACCTCATTACTTCTATGGTAATCCTGCAGAAAAATTGCAAATTACATAATTAAAATAAATATATTTCCCATTGAATCAGAGTGTGTTTTGTCTTGTACAAAGGCCCACACCTCCACAAATCAAATAAACAGGCTGATCTGATTTCCACAGATTTCTTTTTGTCCTTTGTGCTTTCCTGGAAGATTGTGATTACCCCTCAGTTACAGACCCCACAATGATAATCCATCCCTTTTTCACACTGAGATAAAATCTTCACAGGATTTTGTACAATGCTTTGTGAGATTTCTTTGAATCATCTATTAAGAGTGGCTTGAGAGAGTGGTGTTCTGCCATCAACTCAGCCACGTTCCTGGCTGCAAGATGCAGTGTAAGGCTCTGGGTTTGACCTACATATTATAAAGGGAGATAGGTGCAAGAGCTGGTCCTGTCCATATCTTTTTTATACTGGATTTGCTTTTTAGCTTGGCCTACCTGCAGGTATTAGTCTTTGAGTCATGCTGAAGAACTTAGCTTTCCCCACAGGGCTTTCTTCAGACTGGTGTGGAATTTGGCTATAGTTCACTGTTGGTCATTGCTATATTTCAGTACAAGTGAAGGTTTCTAATATGCATATTCCTTGGAGCAGTTCATTAGTGTTTACTTATACTGTAGAACAGAAGCGTGCCATTTAAATTGGCGTAACTAAGTTGTGGAAGTACAAATAGATCTAATTCATACTGCTGATACCTATCATGGGAATTTGCTGTTGCTTTTTCATATTTCACCAAGTTCTTTTCAAAATAACTCATAGCAATGTCAAATGAGGAAAGCATGATGTATTTTTTAAAAACTCTAATACAGAGGGGAAAACTGAAGACTATTTGATTTCAGAGAAGCCCAGACAGCTCTATCTGAACCTCTTAATAGCTCTAAGAATTCATCCTTAGAGAAAAAGCAACCGTCCATAAATTGAGCACGGATTTTGTAAAGGATCTTTGTCCTGGGATACTCACATTTAACTGGAGAACATGTTTCTAAACCATTGGCCAAGGTACAGTAACCACCTTGATTTCCACTGAGTTTTACCCAGTTTGAGTTTTCTTTGTGAGTTTCAATAATGAGTTTTATTTGTGTAGTTTTCAAACACACACTGCAGATTGTTGTGGAACCAGACTTCAATCATAATCTGAATTATTAATAATTTCACCTTAGTTCACACATTTCCTTTAAGAACAGAGTCCCACCTAGTCTGGATGATCTCCTTTCCAAGAGTCCAGGAGTTTCAGTACATTCATTCACAGCCTGGAGAAAAGAAGCTTGAGGAGAGACATTATTGCTCTCTACAATTACTGAAAGGAGTTTGCGGTGAGATGGGTGTTGGTCTCTTCTCACAAGTAGCCAGTGATAGGATGAGAAGAAATGGTCTGAAGCTGTGCCAGGGGTTTTAGACTGGATATTAAGAAAAAATTATTAACAAAAAGGGTTATTAAATATTGGAACAGGCTGCCCAGGGAAGTGGTTGAGTCACCATCCCTGGAGGTATTTAAGAGATGTGTAGATGTGGTGCTTGGGGACATGGTTTAGTGATGGCATGAGCAGTGCTACATTTATGGTTGGACTCGATGATCTTAAAGGTCTTTTCTAACCTAAATGATTCTGTGATTCTGTGATTGTTACACCATAAGTTTTGTAAAAGCTTGTTTAATGTCTTCAGCATACTGACTCCCAAGTACCTCCTCAATTCTAATTTTTCAGACTAGGCTGTGATTTTACTGATGGAAATCATCAACACTGATATTAACTGGAGAAATATTCGCAAATGTTTTTCAAGACTTTCAAACACCGTTTTGAATTTGATGCACTTGCATCTTACATATTTGTGATGCGACACTTTGAACTAAGTTTTACTCCTGTAAGGTTCACTATAATTAGAGAAATGCAGTCATAATTAGTTTATTAAAGAAATACAATTCAGTTTGATTTTGACAAAGATAGTAAGAATCTGGCAAGATTAGATGATCCAATTAGAGAAACAAGACAGTGTGGTGTAGGTGACCTGTCACTAACCCTCAATAATAAACAGAAAAATGGTTGCTGTGAGTTTTCCATCAAATAGTCAATCTCAGTACAACTCATAGATCAAATACATCAATATGACTGTTTACTGAAAAAGTGCCAGATTATAAACCAGTCAGTCATTATGATCTCCTTGCAGATGGTTCTCTCTTAGAGAACTCTCTGAAAATAGCAAGGTCCAGGTGCCCTTCCCCATGAACTGAGTAGTTTCCATGAGCTCTGAGTAGTTTTTTACTTTTTACTTGGTCTTATTTAGTATTAAGCTATCTGATGATAATGTGACATACTCAGGTCTTAAATGTTAACACCGGGTTTTACAATACTCAGCTAAATATATCATCCTCAGTTTGAATAAAAAAAAAAGTCATTTAGTAGCTTTCTTAGAAGAAATAAATACCTGGATAAAAACTAGACAGTTTTGGATTAGCTGGAGTTCAGCAGGGTTGATGATAGAAGGAACAAGTGTAACTCCATAATGCTAAAGGTCAGAATGAGTTAAAGTTTTACCTTTGTAGTCTGCTTTCTTATATTTTGAGCACAGTTCTTGGAAAGTAATAGAGGCACCATTTTGTGCATACTGTCAGTTTGAAATGACTGCAGGATTGCCTTTTTTTTTGTTGTTCACAGATGACTTAGCAAAAATAGAATTATTTTAAAGTAATTATCAATTGACTAGATAAACCTTAACAATAATAGAGGATCCAACTGTCTCAGTTTCTGAAAAATAGGTGAAAATTTATAAACTGTATATAAAAACTGTATGTAGCAATGGCAAAATACTGTTTTTCTAGGATTTTTATTCAAATATTAACACATCAAATGCAAGTGTATCATGCTAGAAATTTAATTTTTATTTAGAAATTACTTATGAGAAACCACTACTTTCATTGCATTTTAACATTTTAATGAAAAATTTGAAATCCTAATATTCTTACTTAATTTAGAATTTCCGTTTTTACGGAGTTTGTTCAGAAAATTTTACTGGTGAAAAATCCCCATTTTTATGGTTCTTTCATTATTGTCCTTTTTCCATAAGAAATACAGAAAATGAAAAACATGAGAATATTTATTTTCAAATGTCTATTTTTTTTTCTCCTTTTGTTTTTCACCATGGAACTTTCTAGACATTTTTCAAGATCAGGACAATTGCTGACAGACAAAAAAATAATAAAAATATAAAATCACCTTGTCTGTATCTTCATAAAATTTGAAGTAAAAAGAGAAAAAATGCAGAATTAGAGAAATGAAAGAGGAAAAGATATGTCAAAGGACCATCCAATGACCTGCAAATTCCTCACCCAGCTGTGTTTTTTGTCTGTTTAATAGCTTAAATGTATTTCTCTAACAGGGTCATGTGAGGACTCCTGTTGAACATATATAAGCTTTCATTATTTTATCATTTTGCGGCAGGGCATCCCATCCTTTAAGAAAGATCACCTTCTTTGCTTTGCTTTGAACCTTCTTATTTCTAGCAATATTTAGTGCCTCAGTTACCATGGTGCAAGTGACAATGAACTGGCCAACACTGCCCATTGCTTCCACCCTTAAGATGATTTCATCGTACCTCCCTATAGTTCTTTATCTTCCAAATTGAAGAAACTGAAGTGCTTCCTTGTTAATCCATATTCTTGGTTGTTCCTGCCTTCCTCTGAACCTTTCCTAATTCAGCGATCTCCCCCTGGCCATGGGAGTACAAGAGCTTGTGCCATTAAATATGAGGGTCAGCCATCTGTTTGGCAAGTGACATACTAATATACTTTCCCCCCTCTAATTCCTAGTGGTTAATTTTCCTTTTTTTGACTGCCAGAGGGCCTCAAGTCAATATTTTAATCGATTTTTTCATCAAAACTCCAAGACTTCTTACTTTAATGACAGCTCAGGAGCCATGCCTTTACATGGAAAGGCGGGACTTATTTTACATTAGGCATCAGTCCAGGTTTACTAAAACTAAATTTATTCTGTCGTATTATTGCCCAGACCCTGAATGACATGAGATCCTTTGGATGTTCTTAAGAGTTGGCCCCTGTTTTATTATCCTGAATAGTGTCATCAGGAAATTTGTCACCTGGTTATCTCTCTTCCAGGAACATGAAAAGCATGAATGACAGGGCAGATCATGCCATTGAAAAACCTCCTTCTGTTATAAGAATTGACCGTCTCTTCCTGGTCCTTCTTTCCAGTGTGGTAGTAGAGTATTTATCCATGCTATAATCCCTTTTATCCCATGACTATAGAGTTTCTTTGAAAATCTTTCAGACCTTCATGGAAAATACCTTTACCTTCCTTTATATACATTCTACTGCTGAATTCTTCAAAGAAGTGTCATATAACTAATTTTAAAATGCTAATAAGCACTGAAAAGAGGAATGAATAATCTCCATGTTTCTCTAGAATAAAACTCAGTACTTTTATCATGAGATTCAATAAAATTACAAAAATAAAAATAATTTTAAAAAATCGGTGTATAAAATATTTCTCATAATGAAATCACACCTCTCACTGTAGGCAGTGGCTTAAATTTAGAATTTTGATAGTCAATTATAATCATAGGCCATTTTCTATCCTGTAGGAAAAATATGTTTCTTCTACTTAAATCTTAAATGTTGTATTTCCAGTCAAGTATTATCCCATGAAAAATCCCGAATAAGAATGATTTGAGCTTATTTTTCTGTCTAGCTGCTAAAGAAAGGAAATATGAATCTTTCCTGGACAAAGTTCTTCAGGAGTAACAAATAGAAGCAACTTCATCATAAAAAAGGAAGTGTCAAAAAGAAAGTAGAAAAATGCAAGTTGGATTCTCTAAGTGTTAGAAACAGCTGCACACAAATAAGGAGAGAAGACTAATGTTTAATAAAGTGACGTAAATATATATGAGTATATTTAAAATTATAACTGGAGATAGTTAAAGGATTTTCTGCAGGTCATCACTCATTGACAATTTCTAGAGAAAATCATATGTTATTACAGTGATGGTAACATGAGAATGCAGTCTTTTCCAAGCTGACCATAACCAATTATGTTGTGCTTAGCATTCAGCTGTTTTCCTTTTTGCTTCACTTAAGATGCAACATCTGGAGAGCCTCATTAAATGAAGGTTAGATAATCTACTAATAAACTATTTAATTAGGAATTCACCAGCAGGAAAAGTACTAAAGCTGTGATTTGTCTCTACTCACATTTATTAGTGAGAGAAAGGAAACCACAGCAGTTGCTGGAATATTTATCATTTTTGGAAAAACATTTTTAATACAAACTTACTGTAGTTAGAAAAGACGAGCTACAGAATTTGCAGTTATAACTTAAAGTAGTGCATTAATACTGTAGAACAGCTTACCTAGCTTCTTTCTGTCTTTCAGATTATTTTGTAATTTTCTTATCTCTTCTAAAAAGTTCAAGATATCCCAAATGCATTGTTTTTACACTGTATCCTTCTGGCCTTTTCATACCAGCTTCAGCAGGGAAAAAGTTTTCATAACTTTTCCTACATGGCTAGCAGACAGACAATATTCTTTGGCAGTGAAGCTGTAGCACACTCATCCTGTGCTGCTTTAGCAGATATTTCAGTCATTTTATCATCAGTCTAGCATGAAATACCTCTTGCTGTAATAAAGTTATCTGTTTTGGTGACAGTGCTGAAAGAGGACCAATGCTGGGTATCTTCTGAGATGACTGCTCCTGTTCAGTATGAACTAAGGTTGAGAACTTCTTAACGGGTTTCACTTGTGATCTTTAAAAGCTGCCAGGATAGAATGATTTTCAGTCACTTGGTTCTGCAGTGGATTTAAAATCATGTCCCAAAAGTGACAGATTAATAGATTAAAAAGGCAAATTATTAATCTAATTCACTGTCCTGTCTCCTTACCCATAACTAATAGTAAAACTGTGATATGATTATGGCAGTTCTCTGATGAAAATAAGTACCCATATTTTGTTCTCTGTAAAGCATTTCACTGACTGGTGCACTTGTTGTGTCAATTCATTATTCTGTATGGAACAGAACAGTTAACCAAACAGATTTTTTTACAGAATCAAAGACCATATGAACATTTATTTTTACTAATTTTGCACATTTGAATATGGACTTAATTATGTGTAGTAAACATCAGCATTTGTTGGAAGAAACAATTTTCCTGGGAACTTAAAATATGTTCCTTGTATAATGCCGAGTCTGAAGAAGGCAAATAATGTTTTAATGCAAAACATCCTCATTCACTTCAGATTTTGCTCAATAGCTCAGCTGGACAGATAGTGGAAGCAAACCACTCTTTTTACAGTCTAAAGAAAAGATTTTTCTATTTGCTGCCTATGATGGAGGAGATTCTATGCTTACTTGTTGATGTGTGTGAGTCTAGGGGCTACAAAAATATTGTTTGTATCTCTTGTTTCTTTGTTTGTTTTCTTGATATTTTTTTTTTTGTTGTTTGTCTGGTTGGTTTGGTTTTTTAATTCAAATAGCTCACGTTTGCTCTATAAAATTGCTTTGCTAGACTAAGATTCAGGTTCATTTATCTAAGGAGTTCTCAAGATACCAGCTCAAAAATGACTAAAATCTATGTATATTTTCAAATATTCTTAAGTTAGTTTTGTAAAAATAAGTCACTCATGTGTCAGCTGTGGTTCGTGGTTCATGGATCCTGCCTGGAACCATGAACAAACCCAGGAACTTGATATTTTAGAAGGAACTGGATTTGTATTTTGACATTGTGGAACAATGCTTTGGTGTGTTATAGGCAAACTATGGAGCGTCTACTTGTTTTAAGCATGAAAATTGGCTGGAAAGTGAGAAACCTATGACCACAAGGTGCAGCGTATTTTCCATCAGTGGCTGAAATCTACTGGTATATGACTGTATAACTGCCAACACAGTTTAACCTGTATGTTTGGTGAGACAGAGGCTATTCAAGCAGAGCCAAAAAATGTCATTTGGCTTAAATTTGGAGGTTTGAATAATGTTCCTCTCAGCTCATACCTTATTATTTCTTACATACTATAATATTTCTTATATATGCTTCCACTTTTCAGACATATGAAGTACAGTGAGATTTCATGCCCCACATGTTCAGTGGCGTTTTTCACACTTAAGCCACTGCTTCAAAAGACATCAGGAAATCCACACAGTTCTCATCTCTTAGTTTGCATTCCCTGTGAGTATCCACGAATTTACATCTCTCTGTGTTTGCACAGGCTGCTGTGCCTTCTCAGTGCACAGACTCATCCAAAGAAAGAAAACAAAATGGACATTAGGATAACTATTGATTTGAACACATAAAAGAAGGCAAGAAATAGTCTGAGAAACAATTTAAAAAGATAAAAAAAGTAGTAATTGTTTTCTAAACATGTAGAAAACCTGCCAGGAGATCTGAAGGGAGCTCACAGAAGATAATTTTTTAGTAAAAATAAAATAAAATAATTATTTTTAAAAGTTTTTTTCATAACAAAATTTTTGAGAGGTTTAAACAGAGGAATTCCTGGTTTTGGGTGCAACTCACAGGATCTGTATCCCCCTAAAAAAAGAAAACACAATAAAAAACCAAACACACACAAAAAAAGCCAGGATATAAATCAATAAACTGAACTCTAAACTGAAACAGTTTATTTTCACCTCCTTCTGAGATGCTATAGGTTCCCTTGGATGAAGCAGCTTAAATATTAACTGTAGCATATAAACTCCCTTTTAACACAAACTTAAGATGTAGTATTTTAGGAGGTCTTTCAGGGACTAATATAAGTCGGTAAGCTACGTGTGTACCCAAAGAGCTGGTAGAAACTATAGTAAAGTATAGAATTAGATAAAACATAGATAACTATAATGCATTAATTATAAATACAAAAAGGACTGTAATATATTAGAAAAGAATCATCAGGTTGTGAAATGAGTTCTAATAAATTAATGAGATATGATTTCTTTGAAGAAGTCAACAAGTATATGGATAAGGAAGAACAGTTGATGAAGCCATTTAGTTTTCCAAAAACATTTCTCTTTCGAGTTTATTATCCAAAAGCTCTCAAACTGACTTGCCATGAGATAAAAGATAATTTTTTCACATGGATAAAAAACTAGTATGAGAAAAATGGTGTAGAAATAAATTTTCATGGTGGAAGGAGATCACCAGTGGAGTCTTACACGGGTGTGTGTCACATATGTGCCTGTCACCATACTAATGAATGACTCAAGAAGAAAGCGAGCTGCGAGGTGAAAAAATCCACCGGTGTTAATAAGCTAGTCAAGGTTATAATGAGTTACCTTCAAAGTACTGCACAAGGACATGATGATGAGTGAGCAACAGACCAAATAGCAAATGAAATTTGAAATGTTAGATAAATTTGAAGTGTCAGGGAACACTCCCAACTTTGTAATTTCACGTAAACTATGTTCAACACTAATTAAAAAAAGAAAACAAAGCCTTATAAAGTATGAAGACAAATAGAGCTCAAAATAGAAGATGTACTGTTGTGCTGCATAAATCCCTCATCTGCACCATGAATATTGGATGTAGAACCAGTATCCCAACTGCAAAAGGAGCTTAGGACTTGGGAAAGTTAAAGGACAGCAGGGATGATCAGAGGCATGGAGTGACTACTATGCAAGTAAATATCTCATATGGCTGGGATTTTTTGTAAAGGAGATGTCATAGGAGAGATGTGATACAGGCCTATATATATTCATGATTAGAAGGTGAAAAGAATAGTTGGCGCTGTTTCTTCCACTGCAATAACTAACGTAATCTAATTAAACAAGTTAGGCCCAAACGAGGAAGGCAGTTTTTCCTATAATGTGCATTTAGCTGTAGAATCCCCTGCAAAAAGGATGTTTTGAATGTTAGAACTTTACTTGAGATCAAAAGTGATTGGACAAAGTAATGGAAGAAAAAACTATAAACATAAAAATGGTATTTCTGGCTCAGAAGTTTGAGTTGGCACTTAAGGATGACAGATTATCCAGCAGAAGCATCAACATGAGTTTATCTTGTTTCCTAACTGTTCTGGAGGCATCTTCTGACAGGTATTGTCAGAGAAAGGATTACAGGAATCTTTGGTCTGACAAGGCATTGCAATCCTAGTGTTTGCATCTGTTCATTTCTTTCCCGACACTGGCTGCTCAGAAGCCCATGCCCCAAAAGATAGTATCACTCACTGATATTAGACAAATGGGTGTGGTAGCTCAGGTGTGAGGTTTGCCTTTATTCTCTGTTCAAAGGAAGAGGTTAAGCCACATGAAGGCTGGCTTGCCATAAGCTAGTGTGTATCGGTTGCTTGTAGAGTGAGCCAGATATCTGTGCTCATTTTGCTTGCTGTTCACACTGTTAACATGAAGAGAAGGAGCAACAGGAAGACTGAAGACTCAATTAGACCAGCACAGAGTCTGCTTTGTGGAGAGCTGATGATAGGGAGACCCATGCTGATGAGTGTGAGAAGAGAAATGTTATCTCTGGAGCTAACTCCTGTTTGCATTGCACTGCAGAGACACGAACTATGAGCGAACTCATAGCTCCAGCACATGTGGGCAGTCATGAACAGAGAGATACAGTGCACAACTTCAGGCTGTCAACATAACTCTGCATGAGCTTCTGCATACTGTTTGCCTGCTATCCCTAATGCTTATTGCATTTACAGTGTTGTAAAGTAGTGAAAGAAGAGAGACAAGAATGGTCTGTGTTGCCTGTATCTGTTGTATCTGTTCTTATTTTCTTTAAAAAAAGCCCAACAAACGCAACACCCTAAAAGAGGCATCGCACTGTAACAAGTTGGAAATTCATGTTGCAGCACCTGAATAGAGAAATGAGAGAGACCACAACTTGAGTAATTTTGTGCACTGACTAATATGAAATATAATGGGCATGTTTGGAGATGCATCAGTACACTGAAAATATAAACAGAGGAAAAAAAAAAAAGAAGAGAGCAAAAGATAGGCAAGATACTTGCCAGTCTGACCTGCAGTTTACTGAAGGAAATAACCTGGCTGAAAGTGAGGAAAGAAGAGTTATTAAAACATAAGTCTTTATGGTACCTTTATGTCCTTTCTCAGCTGCCTGGGGCTAGAGCCCTGCAGGGCACTGTCAGTTTCCAGAGGGACCTTTTTGTAAATCTCATTTTAGAATTATAAGAGTGCTTCTTGATAACTCCAAATCAGCTGAAACACGTTGCAGGAGGAAGGTGGCATGTCAGACCAGACAAGCAGCAAGAGTTGAATGGGAAGTGTATCGAAAGACAATTTTTGATCAAGAAAGGCACAAAGAGCAGAAAATAGCTGTTAGTATTTGCTATCTTAGAAAATAAATAGAGGTCTAGCAGGTAGCATGAAATCAAGCTGTAGTCCATTGTCAACCTATGATCTCTGTCATGCTAAGTAACTTTATTTGATATAGAAGTAATCAAATCATATACTGACTGATAAAACCCACTATTTTTGAGCAGCTAAAGATTAAAAAATTTCAAGTCTGCAGCACTTATACTCAAGATAGAAGTAGTTCAGCCTTTAGGAGGCCAAAGATATGTCACACAGCCAGAGGGGTTTTCACATTGGAAAAAGAAGCATGGTTTGTTTCTCTTGTGACTATTCAGATCTTATCTGGAAATGAAAGGTGAGAGGTGAGACTAGGGAAGGCAGGCAAAACTGTCATAGTTGTTTGGTGGTTGTTTTTTATTTTTTTCATATGCAGATTTGTTTTGTACTCAAAAATATCATTTTGGGCAGAAATCTAGGAGATACCCTTTCGTAAGTGCTTACAATGTCTGAAAGATACCCATAACATATTTGTCTGTTTTGTTTTGGTTGTGGTTTTTTTTTACTTTCTTCTCCCAGTTTAAGAACAGTTTTAAAACTAGGGGCCAGGATCAGAAAGAAGTAGCAGATATGGGAAGTAACAGGTGATACTGGGCAACTGAGAGACCTGGGCATTAAAGGATATTTAAATTATCATGTATCCTGGAAGAAGAAGGGTGTTTAATGTTTATCTGCTTAATATTCAACCCAAGTTGCTTGCATAACTGACCAGTCTTTATCATTTGCTTGAGTCCATCTCTTTTTATGCTACCCTCCCATTTTAATGTTCCTTTCAGACCTTTCATGATATTATCAAAATGCATTAGGCAATACATGCTGCTCCTTTCAGCACAATGCTAAAAATAGGTTAGTTAGATGGCGACTGACCGTTTGAACTTGTTTATACCCAGTTTAGTACTTTATTGATTGATCTGACATCTCACTAATTCTTTATTCTCTCTCTCTCTTTCAATGCTCAGCATGACTGTATTTTTGTAGCACCAGTAACACTCACCACTTTGATGCAGACATGTATCCATAGCAATGAAGAGGCTGTGGTACATGCTTCAACATTGGATCACCAGTAGACCTCTGTTGGGTATCGAGAGGTGTTGTGTTGTTTTGCTGTATCTACTGTCCAGTGCCTGATTAAAGTCCAATCGTGTGTACACAATATCAGACAGAGTTAATTCTTTTTTTCTAAAGAATACTTATTTGGCTTATTTGAAGAATTCTGTTTTCCATAAAATGAATTCTCTACAACTTCCCGATAACTTCAAAATGTATCAGCCTTTGAGCACCTCTCCACCCTGACTTTTCAGGGATTTTTTTTACAATTTGCACATGAAAGTTGATGGGAGTTGAGCCACTGGTATCCCTTGCCCCTTGCATTCGTCAGATGAGTCCTCAGCTCAGGATCACAATAGCAGATACATTCCCGGGGAGTTATTTGGGAAGGCAGTTACAGACAGTTGCTCCCTATCACTTCAGATCAGCTAGATGTGGATTAGCTCCAGCAGGAAGATGTACAATCGCATTAGCACAGCGCTGTGCCTGAAGGAATGATCCTTGCTGGATTCAAGAAGCTGCTCTGTCTGAAGATATTTGGCTGTTTTCCTTGCAGCTCCCCCAGCCTCTCTGGGGTAGAAAGCATGTGGTAGGTTAAAGAGTGAGATGGTCATGAGTGGCTAAGGTGTCCTTTTCCTCTTATCAACATGGAGTCTAGGACTGTGCTTATTGCTCCATGCGTTTTGGATGCAATAGTCATTGACTAAAATGCATGGGCAGCTTTGAACTTTGAAGCAAGAACTTCCTCACTTTTTCTGCCCCTTAAATATCAGGCAAATCGCCTAATCTCTGTATTCTGATTTCTGAAATCTCTGATAAATCTTGCTCTTAGTGTTTATAATGTTGATTCTAAAGTAATAATACTCCCTTACAACATTAATCTGAAAGTAAAGATTAACAGAAACTGCTTACACTATTCATAGTATGTTGGTTTTGCTAAGCTTAGGAAGATGAAAAAGGAATGATTACAAACATGTTAATTTTAATGTAACTGTGTAGTATCTTAGGATCTATTTGCTGTGTGTGACTGAAACAAAATATATTAAAATATCATCTTACTCCTATCATCCAGCAAAATTAAAAAATAATAAAATAAATATTTCATTAGAGAAGAAAAAAAAAAGTAATAATGGGAAAGCACAATCTACAAAGTGGCATCTATGAGTGAAAATTGCAATTAGAATTTTTAATGTCTTCCTTTCCATTCATGAAAGCTGCACCGATGTGTCCATATGTGGGTGGGCTGAAGACTTTTTATGATATCCAAACCCAAAAGGCTTTTTAAGGCAAGCATACTGCATTGCCTACAGCAACCACCTCCCATCCTGTTCATATACAACTAAGGTCCACTGTTTAATGCCCAGTAAGCTCAGAAACAACTAATTTTAAAGAACACATTCCTTGTTTTCCTTAACTTTTTTCCATCTAAGAAAATTATTTCCTAAGAATGCAGTTATTTAAAGGCACTTAAAAGCAGTGAAAGATTTTAACTAGCAATGGAACTGTGTACCCTTTTTTGTAATTTCTGTAATAATTTGTAATCGTATCAGTAAAATATGACATCTAAATATTAATAAATTAAAATATTTTCCAGCCTCTTTGATTTGTAGTAGAATGTTTTCCATGGAATTACCAATGGTCTGACAGCAAGTGGCATGCAATTTTTTTTCACCTTTGTATGTGAATATTGTACTACTTTTTATTAATCTGATAACATTTTAGGAATAGTTGTTGACTTTTTATTATTTTTAATAAACAAAAGTATTAAATACTTGAGGCGTGACTTAATAGTAGTGATGATTGCTTGCAAATTTTTACCATGATTTAAAAGTTGTTCATAACTCTAAATAAATATTTATCATCAACAGTAAACTGATAAAAAGGATTTTATTGTGAGCCCTTAAAAATGTTGAGAGGACTGTTCTTCTGTAAGTATTAAGTGTCCAGTACTGGCCTTTTGCTGAAACAGGACACCCCACTGCTTTCTGCTTTCATCTGGTGGCAAGTTGTTTCTCCTTGTGCATTTCTTCTTATAGAGGTAAGTACTTCAGGCTTAACACTGCAAAGGACAAGCAGCTGTTTTATAGCCACTTCAAACTGTTCTAGACATACATGAGAATAGTGTTACCCTGATTCCTGGACAGTGTTTCTTAGAGTTGAGTGCCTCATGGTTAGATCCAAATGTTCCCCTTTCAGAATCTGTGCACCTGTTTGGACCTGCCTTTTTCCAAAGAAACTTTGTCTTAAAACACTAGGGGATCTGCAAGGTGAGAGTAACTGTTTATAGGAGGAATTTTATGGCTTTTTACCCACACCCACACCAACCTCCTTTCAGCTACTGCTCTGCCAGATGCATTTAATTATTGCCATAAACTGTAAACACTACTGCATGACCATTTCCCCTTTAGCAAGATTGTGTGTGTGAAAAAAGTAAACAGATTGTATAACAAAGTGTTCTCTAGCTGTCAGCAAGGGCTTTGAAAATAAAACACTTCCCTCCCGACTCACAATTGGCTGACAGTCGGCACATAATGAATAATAGCTCCTGGGGACCAGCAGAAAGATGTGTGGGAAAACTTTAATTAAAAGCTTGTCAGTACACTTTTACCTAGGTGACATCACCTGACTGAAATCCTGCTGCCGGGCTTTGTTGTCTATAGTATCGCAGGTAGCGCACTTGTTTTGCTGACAGCAAACAATTCAAAAAGTACTTTGAAACACTGGGGGGAAGACGCTATGCTGCCAGTAAAATATAATCCATTTGTGGTGTTCTAATTTTCTAATTAGCAGCTGTAGAAGGCTCTTCGCCATTGTGGGAGGAGGGTGACAAACAGGTTTTTGTAGCTCGTTATCTATGATGCCCTCTTGATTATGTATTTTCTTGACATTCAATTCCAGAAAAGTGTGTTCCAAAATCAAATACATTTCTGAATGTAGACAGCTAGGTTTGAGCCAGTGCAGACCTAGCACCAAATTCCCAGCTTGAAGCTCTCATATATATTAAATCAGAGCACTGAGTCCAAACAGCCTAAAGTTCACAGCAGAGGACTTTCAGGCTGTGCAAAATTCCTGAGGAATAGGATATTTGTGAATGCCCAACACAATGAAGTGTGTAGTCCACAAGAAGAGTCGTGGTGACTGATTCGATTCTGCGCAACTCAGTCTGGTGGTAATTGATCCAATGAGGTGGCACCTATGCTTTTTTATGTCTGTTACTGCAAAATTACAATGGGAATCTGAAAGCCCATACTTGGTCCTAAAGTTGCAATTAAATTAGTAATATTCATAGAAAGAAATGCTCATCTAATACTGCTGAAATCATTAATACTAGTAAAGTTTGTCTATTTTACAAGCAATCTGTAGTAGTGGAGAGTAGTTTCTCATCATTTAATGCTAAGTAATTCAGTTACATCATGATCTAGCTCAAGTCCTGAGCTGACTTTAATAGGAATAGGTTGGGTCTGATCCAGAAGCCACTGAGGCCAATGGGAGCCTTTCCATTGATTTTGAGAGAATTTGATTTGGGTGTGTAGATGGATGGAACTTATTTACCTGACAGAGAAAAGGCTCTCACTGAATCATGTGCTTGCCTCCGCTAAGAACGTTCTCTCAATTTCCTTAATTTTATGTAATTATGATTTGCTAAATGTTGAGGAAGGTATTATATCTAATTAGTGGTGAACAAAAGTAAACAGAAGGTTTATTTTCTTATTACATGCTAAAATTAAATGCTGGTCTAGGGCATGTATATGTGAGTAATAACACACAGAGCAACTCCCAGGTAAGACTAAAGGGACGGTTTCTAAACTCATACATTTCTAGTATAACTGTACTGTGCCAAACAGTCTGAAAATTAATGAACAAAGTTTTATTACTTATTTTGGTAGAAGAGGCTGGTGTGAGGCAAGTGGGAAAGAAAACAACTGGAGCAATTACTTAAGAATTTTCCTTTATCCTTTGTTTCTCTGACACACTGTGCAATAACATTTAATCTTTAGTAACAGATATGACCATCTGAAGCTTTCAGTACATGGATATTAAGAGAGAAGCAGGTGCTTTCATACTGCAAAGGGGAAAAATGCTAAAAATGCTAAAATGTCAAATGATTGTAATTTACTTGTGAAAATGTTCATCACTTATTCAGTGATGAGCAATATTTGCGAGTTTCAGTTAGTAATGCATGATAGAGTGCTTATTGAGAGACAGTTTCACCAAGGCTCCTCAAGAAGAAATTTTGCAGTAGCCGAGCATTAGGACTTTCAAGGGAGGCCTGGACTCCAAGTGCTGTGCATGAATCAGGAATTTCTGATTATACTAAATAATAGTTGGCATCTTGAGAAAAGCCCCCAGAAGACCCCTTCTACATGAGACTCCTGCCTGCAAGTGGCCAGGAAGTACCCTAACAGTCAGGCCACCGACTTAATAGCTTTCCCTTGCAACTCTTCCATTTTGCATGAATGAACAGGTGAATGGGTATGAAATGGTGTTTGGGGAATGCGAGGAGGCAAAGAGACACAGTATATCAGGCATGGTGTGTAGAACATCCCTGTAAGGAGGGAGATACTACAGCTTTAGCTTACGTGTTTGATAGAGCAGCAAATGGAACTCAGTGTTCAAATCTTGAACTGGGGAGACCTTTTCCGTCTTAGTCACTATTTAGTTGTGACATAAAAGTGAAAAGGGAAAAATCTTCAAAAGCAGTGCAGAGAGCTGCATTGCATGCATCTGCTGTAGGAGACCTTAGAGCTTCTTTCTTAGAACATTTTCTCAGGAAATCATGGAATCACTGAATTGTCAGAGTTGGAAAGGACCTCTAGAGATCACCTAGTCTAACTCTCCTGCCAGAGCAGGATTGCCTAGAGCACTTTATGCAGGACTGCATTCAGGCAGGTTGTGAACATCTCCAGAGAAAGAGACTATAGAACCTTCACGGGCAGCCAGTTCCAGTGCTCTGTCACCCTCACTGTAAAGAAGTTTTTCCTCATATTTAAATGGAACTTCCTGTGTTCCAGCTTGTGCCCATTGCCTCTTGTTTTGTCACTGCAAACTGCTGAGAAGAGTCTGGCTGCATCCTCCTTGCACTCATTCTTTAGATGCTTATTAATAAGGTCTCCCCTCAGCCTTCTCATCTCCAGGCTAAAGAGTCCCAGCTCTCTCAGCCTTTTGAGATCTTGCTGTCAAAGGCAGAATCCAAACCTAGAATTCCTAGAAATTAAATGAGAAGACAGAGACAAGTTCACTGTGTTTTTAGAGCATTACAGGCAAACCTCCATTCATTTAGTTTGGGTTTCCCTAAAATATGCCTGTAACGTGTTGAAAATAATTATTTTTTTTACAGGATTCACAACATTTATCTCACATTTCTCCTTGCCTTCTTTAGTACTTTTTTGTGGAATCCTCTGAGGAAGCCATGGGCTTTTGGAATTGACTAAAATGAAAAGCAGAATTTTCTCACACTGCTGGCTTCCTGCAACGTGGAGTGTTTCAGGTGAAGAATCTTTCATTAATTTGTGTTTATTCTGGCTACCAGAACGTTGTCATTATGTCAGTCTTGTCAGCCATTTATTCTGACATCATTATTCAAGAACTCAAGCTTCAGAAAAAAATGACCTTTACTAACAGTAGTAAATCTGAAGATCTAGGGTAGAGAAATCTGTCAGGTGTGGAGAGCAGGAAGAATATATTAGCTGTCTCGTGAAGCTAGCTTGGTGATTTCATTCCAGTTTCTGTAGTCAGGAAGTCTCATAACAAACTCCACAATAACAGTTATTTTCAGCACGGTTCATGGGGAATTTAGTGGATATTCTTTTCCCTTCAAGAAGTCATCCCTCATGATTATGTGTATTAGTGGTATGGTACAAGGATGGCTGCAGTCTTTCTTGCATATATAAATCTAATGTGATACAGCACTGTTTTGCATAGCTGTATCAGTGTAAGTTAATGCTCTGGTGGTGTTTTTAGTAAGTAAATTCAGTATCAGGTAGGGTACTAGACCAAGAATGAGAAGACAGGTGTTCAGTTACTGGCATAGGCTTACTGTGTGATCTGGAGCAAGTCATTTATGGTCTAATTCATTAATGTGTCAAGTGATAAGGATTAGATACCTACATTTTAGGCTCCTAGTCTGCAGAATTTGGATACCTAAGTGAAGGGGGATTTATAGTTCTTGGGTTTTTTATGACATGTAGGATGATTTAGGAGCTGAAACAGCCACATGTCAAATGGAGCATTTGGATTTCTAGGCTTGGCAACAAGAAAAGGCTGCAATGTGTGGTCAGCCTGTATGAAATTCCCACTTTGGTATGGAGGAAAGAACTTCTGCCCTTTAGAGTTTTGAGCTCACAAGTCACTTCTAAAGAAAAACATTTTAGAAGCTTAAAATTTAGTCATCAATTAAACATTAAGCTATCTCTTGACTTGAAGTATTAGCTGCTGATTCATTTACATTCTTGTGCTGTTTTTATGTAGTCTAGAGTTCTTCTCTCCTTAATCCTGTAACTTCCATAAGGCAAGAGAGAAGGACATGTCTTATTTTTCCCTTCTCCAGCTTGACTATGTGTAAGCTTAAGTGTTATTATGCTTCTTTGGGATCTGAAAGATACAGGTTTCAATTCCCCTGAAAAGGAGTGATGAAGCCTGCTTTGCATGTTGTAGGTGACCATAACTATGGAAAACAAAGCACCAGTACCACTAGTTCATGTCTTCCTGCTTACAGACAGCAACAGTGGCTGCTGTGTACTGCTGGGAATATGATGCTTCAAGAACACATGCTTCAAATAACCAACAGGATCAGGCATATAGTGGGTGGCTGAGCCTGCTCAAGGGCCCTCAACACTGGCCAACCTCATACCAGGTATATCATACTTCTATACATATATGGAGTAGTGAGGTAAGTAGGTAACTTTAAAGTCATACATTACAATAAATATTGGTCTTAATGGCACCTGAGAAGAAGTCTTCAGATGGCAACAAATTAATCCACAATGAAGACATAACAGTCTTTTGCTTAAGTCCTGCTTTAGGTATCTAAATCTTTTAGACTTTTTTTTTTTCCTGATATATTAATAGAAATAGGCTGTGAAATTCTTGTTAATGAGAACAAATATCCTTCAAGCATTTCTCCAGTCACAACTTACTAGTTTACTTGTGTAGGTGGGAAATGTGCCTCTCTGTTGATATTTAGTTACGCCTTGAAGCAGGGCTTCAGAGTTCTTAAAACTATGCCAGTCATACAAGTTAGCAGATGATGCTTGTTTTCATCACCACAGGGTTGTTACAAAAGCTAGTAAGAAAAGTATAAGCAGACACATTTATTTATTATTTACATATTATCAAAGTGAAGGAAGCCTCTTCTAATTTAAGAGAGCTATGAAAAAAAAGCTGTAGAAAACAGCTTTGCTCTTGGCATTTGATGAACTGTAATCTTTGATTATACTTGATGATAAATTAGGTGACTGGTCTCAGTGTTCAGTCTGATTTGCAAGAGATTCTTTTGAAGTGATAAATGCCTATCAGCCTGCCGTGTTACACTGTAAAACAGAAGGATCTGAATGTACTTGACCAAACAACACCGTGTTTTCTTCTAATATATAATTCACATTATGCAATATAGAGACATTTTAAATCAGTTAGGAGTCGTGAAGCCACTGTGTTGTATAGAAGAAAAGGTATTTTATTTTAAGACTGACAAGTCTGAAAAGAGAAGTTAACAGAAAGTCACAAGTCATTCTTGTGACAAGTGCGTGAAATCTAAAGAACAGATTCCATATGGTATCATATTTCAAGTTGTATGTCAATGACTTCATCAGAAAGTTATACCCTTCCAGTAGGAGAAATGATACCTTTGAAAACATGTGTGGCTGCATGTAAAAAGTAAGCTCTCCCTGTCTTCACAGAGAGCCAAGACACTTTCTGCTGAACAGGCAGACAGAAGAGAAAGAACAGATGTAATTATCAATCATACACTGTCATTAGCCCAGCTCTAAAGATCTGCTGAAGAGCAGAGGATATACTGGTCAGTTACTGGTGCAGACTGTAGCTGCCTTCATTATAGATTTCTTGTCTGCTGTTTATACTCCAACATAGTCAAGGAAGGATAAATCTAAATGTCTGACTGTTTAGGCGTGAGGATGGCTGCCAAGTCTGTATGAATTTGCTGCCACTTGGACATCTCATGCCAGTGGCACAAGTGAGATGGTCTGAGCCACAAAAATTACAAGCATCAGTATAAACACTAATCAACATCCTGTCCAAATACTTCTGGCTTGTCTTTGGCATGGTGGACAGTAGATCCACATCATTCAGATCTGCTGCAGAGTTCAGATACAATTTTTCTACAAACAGAAGTGTGGTCACCTACAGTGTGGAAAGGAGGCTTCATACCACTCTTCAAAGGAATCCAAACCCACATCTTTAAGATCCCAAAGGAGTGTGCTAACATGAGAGAGAGTTACACACAGCAAATATTTAGTGCATTGCTTCTCCCCTGAGCTATTTCTCCTGTAGAAAAACTTTTGCATCTATGCTTAGATACTACAATGTTGTGGATAATTATATATTGCTGCACATAAAGATGCAGGTAAAAAGACAAAGCTCAAAGCACTTTTCTGCAGAGTGGAAAAATCAATGCCAGTGTTTGAAGAGGTGCCTAAGTTCAGCATCTGTATTTATTTCCATTCTGGATGGCAATGAGAGAAGCTGCTAATTAGAACCACTGAGTTTGATTAGATACTGAGCTCTTTAAAAGTGGATTAACAAATATGAAGTTATTAATCTCTAAACACGGATTAATGAGACTGAATTTACTCATCTGTATTTGAAAACATAGTCTTGAATCACTTGCTTGAAGTCACCTTGTCACTCTATGTCTTTTGAATCCTGATGATTTCCTGTAGACACTATAGCTCCTAATATATATATAAGGCCATTCTCTATATTTTGTGTTTTGATTTGGAGCACTGTTTACTGTCCCATTTATATGGGCAGCCTGTAGAACTTGTAACTCAAAATAAGAAGGAAAGCCACCCATCTAAGTCCAGTTCCTTCAAGGAAACTTCAAGGGAACATGGGTAATCAGATCCATAGAGCTACACCTGCATCCCCAGTTTTAAGGAGCTGTAGAAATAATGGACTATTACCAAAAGCAATAGCCAGATCTCCAAGGATAAAAACTAATTAGGGAAACATTTGCTAGAAGAATGACTTAGTAATATCCTTGGAGAAAACCCTAAACAACAGCAGTGAATATTTATTAATATTTCACTTGTTTATTGATGAAAAGTTTTATTTCTGCAACTTTGCATTGACATTTCAGAACAAATTCCCAGAAAAAGAAGAATCCATTTGACAGTTCTGAGTTCAAAGCTTTTGGAATCTGAAAGAGTAAAAAAAAATATTTCAAACATACTTCTACGAGGTTATGTCCTGCACAAGCAACTAACTGTCAGACTTACAAAGATGGTTAAAATGTTTGAACAACAAGAACAAAAAAAAGAAACCATAATAGCTCTGCTTAACTAGAGAGCAGCTTGTATATCAGTAATTAGCTGTAAGCTCAGCTACTCATATCTTTTACTAACCAGAACAATCCTGACTGCCTAAAACCTAAATCTTATCTTGAGGTCTATGCTTGAAGGATGTGAGGTTCTGACTTTCTTCTTTAACACAGGGATCTTTCCAGATAAAACTGAGTGGTGAACACTGGTTCTTGTTAAAACATAATTCTTCCCGGAGACTCTTTATAACTGAAACCAACAAAGTTATCTAATGTAAATTAAATAGACAAGGCTCTTCATTTCATTTTAAATTGGCCTGACTTAATGGCATTCATTTAAATGGTTTCCAAACCACAGCCTGAGAAGCTTCATAAACTTATCAGGTAGGATTCTGTTCAAATGAAGCTTTTAATCCTTATATCAAATAGACAAATTCTCAAGGCCAAAAAACATCACAAACTGGATATATGGTAAATTTTGACCAGGGAATCTATGTTTTATTGCTGAATATTAATTTCAGTATACAAAGCTGTATATAAACATACATGTATGTATTTATATGCAATGCATAATTTTTATATAAGCATAAAGATATATGATGTATACTTATATATAATAAATATTGAGTGAATGTTGGTATGACTTATGATATCTTTGCCACAGAAGCTGCCTACTAAGATCTAGGAAAGTTTCAAGGCACGATCTTCAGAAAAACAAAACCAAAGAAAATCTGCAGTCATAACTGTTTTCTCTACACTGTTATGAGATTTGTGCTTTCCAGGTGTGAGACAGCTGCTATTGAGAAATGCTTCAATATTGCAGTGCTTTGTCCTTTGCCTCCTTATACTTGGTGCAAGTGCAGCACAAGGCATCTAGTGTCTGAAGTGGAGTTTTACAAGAACAGAAGAGAATTACTTAGAAGTTAACTTTTTGAAGATGCAAATGCAGTCTCTCAGGTGCAAAAGGGGGTCCTGCACACTGTGTCCTATGCTGCAGGTCCCATCCAGCACCACCTCTGGCTTCTTTGACTGGGAAAATTCCAAATATTCCGTGGGGTCTGCTGGAAAGTCACCTACTCTCGGTCACTACTGGTGTTTGCCTTCTTGTGCTCCTCACAGCATCTTTTATTCTGCACCCTTGCTGCAGGTTTGCTGCTTGCTATGTTTCTCCCCCACGACCAAACACAGGCATGTGTTTGATGTGACTCTGGAGAACAGCAATCTTCACTCCAGCCACAAGTTCCACTCAGACTCAGGTAGCAGGGCCAGGACAACTCACAGATGCAGCTAGACCCTGTCTGCTTGGCTACACCTTTTCTGAAGAATCATTGTATACAGCAAAGTAAAAAGAATCAGACTGCTGTAATCCCTCTCACTTCCCACACTTACTTGCTCATATATTTGGGGGTGAACTACAGTGCACAAAGGAAATATATTCTGTAGTTACCCTGCTACTTTTTTTTTCTTTTTTAATTGTTTTGTTCCATAATTTAAAAAATGCTGTTCTTTTCAACTTCACTTTCATCATTATTTGGGCACTACTGCTTTGTTTTATTCTGATTTTATTTTTATTTTTAAAACCTTTTATTTCAAATCTTATGTCCTTTCTCCTGACAGAGATAAGGGAAATTATTTGTTCAACTGATTTCATAAAAATTATTTTAGTGTCCTTTTTTACTAGTACAAAAAGCAAGGATTTCCCCCCCACCCTCCCCATATTGTTTTGTTCAAATTTCTTCTGGAATTTTAACATTTTGTTTCAGAACCCCTATTCCTTCTTTGGTTTAGGTGGGATTTCCCTAGTATTTCTTTTTACAGTTCCTTTTATGGTTCACTGATAGTGCTTGTGTTCCTAGTTCCAAAGTACCTATATATGTATTTAAAGTGCAGAGGTCCAGCAGTTTGAATAGTTGGTTGTAATAGAAACCAACAGTCAAATTGAGTATGGTGTAACAATTCCAAAAATTCTTCCAATGTTTTGAAACATTTTGATAAACATAGTTACGTTCTTATATTAAAAAACCCTTTCTTTTTTAATTAATGAGAATACTCATTAGATGAATATTAAATCCAAGCTCATTAGTAGGGAAACTTCTAAAACATCAGCCAGTTTTTTGTCTGTCTGGATTTTAGAGTGATCTTTCCCAAGACATTTCAGAGCTCTTATCTATGATTCCACATGAAGAAACATCATTCACTCTTCCGTGTTCCTCTCTCTCCGAGGCAGAGGTTTTTCATATCTGTCCAAGAAGATGATTAACACATGTCAGGAAAGAACATTATTTATGGTAGATTTTAGTAAGAAGTAATGAGCTTGAAAAACAAATATTGGAGTATTTCTAAGTTTATCTACTTGTTGTGGACCTAATCAAGTAGATCTCAAGAAGAAGGTATGAGAGTGTACCAATTGAGGAATTCAGCTGCTCTGCACAAGATAACTTCTTCCATTATTTTTCTGGGGCTGAAGGGATCCCGATCCATGGGTTGACTTGTCATAGGAGTCCAGTGAGGGAAAGTTGGCTCATCCACCTACCCCTGAATCAGGTACTGAAGAAGTTCTGAGCACGAGAATCCCTTTTTGTGGTTTTCTCATTCTACATAGTGGTAAGAGTGTAGTTTAATGTGTCTGTGGTTATTCAGGCAAATCTGCTGCTTTAGCAAATTTTGCAGAAAGTAAGGGAAAGAAAATTGTACCCAGAATTAACTGATGAACTCAGTTTGTTTCTTATTCATGTGGTCTGATGGTGACCTATGTAATTAAAAAAGAAAAATCTTCCAAATTCTTCTGTTAAGGAAATAAAGGAATTAATATGCAAATACAGTAATTCCTATTGCAAACTTAACTTATATCAGACTATGAGAATTTTAAATCAAATATATGCCTTTAATACTTCTTCACCCTGCTGATGTGGTGCCATACATAAATACATCAGCCATACATAAAAAAGAATTAGGCCTTAATAAAAACAGTACTTTGCAATATGCTAAAATAATATTTTCTAATTCTGTGGCACAAAGACAATTAAAAATCCACATCTGAAAATGCATTTCAATACTTTATCCAGACCACAGAAATTATCTCTACCCATAAAGAACTAAATAATTGCCAGTTAAATTGGGAATGAATCCAAGAATTCAGAAACACATTCTAGTTGAATAATTTATTTTGTCTCTGGATAGATCTACTATTTGAAAGGAAGTTCTTTTCTTCATTTAGTTGATTGCCTTTGTGAAGTCTCAAAAGCAGTGGCCAGTGATGAATATGTTAATAGTTAGCAATATCTCCTTAGAACTTTATTTTAGTGTAATCCAGCCCTTCTGGAATGTATTCTACATTGTGTAACTTCTTCCAGAAAAATATTTTATACTGGGTTGAAGAATGGGTGAAAACACACATAAAGAGCACATCAACCCAGTAGTAGGCTGGGAGCAGCTGAGGGAACTGGGATTGTTTAGCCCTGAGAAAAGGAGGCTGAGGGGAAACTATTTCTCTCTACAGCTACCTGAAAAGAGGTTGCAGTAAGGTGGCGATTGGTCTCTTACCCGAAGTAACAAGCAACAGGACAAGAGGAAATGGCCTCCTGGGGAGTGGTTGAGTCACGATCTCTGGAGGTATTTAAAAGACATGTAGATGTGGTTCTTAGGGACAGGTTTTAGCAGTGGACTTGGCAATGTTAGGTTTGCAGTTGGGCTTGATGATCTTAAAAGGTCTTTTCCAACCTATGATTCTGTGATTGTTTCCCACTAACTGAGATCTGTAATATTCCCTTTTCAATGAAAAAAAACCCACCAGAAAAGTCACCAAAAAACACACAGCCAGCAACAAAACAAACAAACAAACAAACAAACAAACCAAACCAAAAACAAACAAAAAGCCCCAGATCATCATACTTCAGTTCTGGTCTTGATTTAACCAGAATGTGAAATATATCTAGTACTATTCTAATTAAGTTTAGATTTTCTCTCTTTCTAATCTGTTATCCTTTACGTATTACCCTTTTCCATTCTCCTTTTGCAGTGGTAAGTCTCCCGTTTCAGAGAAGCTGAATATTAATATAGTGCAGTTTAGCTCTAGTGGCATATAAGAAGTCACTTCTCAGAAATTTGTACCATTACACACATCTCCTGTGTGGGGTTATGGGATGCTGATGAAATGGCAAGGTAGTGTCCCCATTTAAAAAGCAAGTAAAGACTTAACAGAAAATTATAATCTCCAATAAACCTCTGTCACTTAACAGGAGTTATATGTGGCCTTTCCTCCCCTCTAAAACCAACAGTCAAGAGAATAAAGAACTAGTACATTTGCAAATATTAAAAATAGTGGAATAAACTAATACTCCAATTCCTGTGGCCCTGGGCATAGTGCTATTCATTAAAAAAATCAACCTAAATAACATGGGTATCTATATTCTCAGGTAAATTAAGACATATACATATTACTTTAGAAATGTAAATTATCCTTAAAATCAGTTAAGTATAAGCTTGCTTTAAACCACCAACTTTTGAAAGAAAAAAAAAACAACACTATAATTTGAAACAATACATTCTAATTTATTTTTTTTAACTAAAATAAATTAAAAACCAAAGCAGCATTCTTTTTAAATCTTAAAGTGAGAACAGAACAATTCTGTTGACTGTATTAAAAAATCTAACACAGTTGCAGTTGCTGGCAAAGGCTGAAGAGTGGTAGCTCAGCCAGACTCTTACTGTACTACACTGCAATAGAAATCACAGCAGTAAAAGTCAAAGGAAAGAAAAAGTGGATCCTGGATGCATTAAAGTGCAGAAGTGTTTTTATCAAATTTGAGTGACTACTTTCTCTCTGTGATGCAAAAAAAGCTCTATGCCATATATGGGAGAGCTGTATAGTTCACTACCTGGGTAGAGCAGTTAATTAACAGATTTTTCAAGACGTGGACTCTCAGCAAAATATCCTTGACAGATAACTGTTCCTAAGAAAGTTAGCTATAAATCATTTATTCAAAAGAGCAACTGGAAGTTTTGTTTGTCATATTTTTGAAAGCAGAGAAGTGTTTCCTTGAACTTTTGCCTGACTTTGGCTGCCAATATATTACTAGCACCTGGGAGAAGCCTCAGGCTCAAACAGTCAGAAACACATGAAGCTCCATTTTGTTTTAATAAGAGTCTCCTTCCTGTAGTAGACTTTGTTGTATTATTTAATTTATTACTAAAACTAAAACAAAACAAAAAAATCTGGCTTACTGTCAGAAGACATTTGAACTTTGGTTTATAGCAAAAATTGCTCTCATTATAAAGGTAGAACAGAATTTAGTAGTTTTTCTAATTCTTGCTGAGCAATCCTCAGCTCTACAAATACTGTGAGCAAAACAGAAAACCCTACTTGTGTTAGTAAGAACTGCATGTGTGAATGTCACTGCATGGAGACGGTATGTATGTATTTCTGATCTGTAATTAACTCTATTATACATGGCTATTCAAGTGATTCTGGAGGAGAAACGTCTCTTCTTGGTGCAAAGGGACAGGAAGACTGATGTACCATCTCTCTTCTGTGCTATATTCCTGACTTGAAGGAACAAAGAGGCAAGATAGTTCATTCTCAAGGCCAACCCACCCCATGGCCTTTTTGCTGTCTAGGTGTGATGGTGTCATAATACGGTTTTGGACTAGCAAAAACTCATACAGTACATCTGTGCATGACTTCATAGAACAGCTCAGCTAACAGAATGTCAGTGTATCTAAAGCCACAGAAGTTCACCAGAACATGTTTTTTATTTTCTTCTTTTAAGACTTCAGAAAGGAGCTGAAGTGGGAGGAAATAAAGGGAAAAACATGGTCTCATTACTTCAATGCTTCTAACTTAAGGTTTGATTTAATTTCCCATTTAATTCTCTTTGTAGCTTCTGTTTTATAGGAATAATTTAGTGCATATTCTCAAATCTTACGAGTTCAAATTTGAAGGCAAAATTCTTCAAGATCTCATTTTAGAAACAATTGCAACTTTTTGGAACCCTTCTACTAATAAAAGGCTTGTACAAAGCCTTTTGGCTTCTCCAAAAACCTACTAGTTACCGTCTCACTAACTTTCAAATATACATTGCAAGAAATTAAATTGTGGCTATAATATTTACTGCCTTTTCCTTATTTTTTTTTCTAATGTTAGATCAATAACTGTTTACCAAAATGACCACTATTTTCAACAACTTGAAATGGTGTTTTTGTGGAATGGAAATACTTACGTTCAGACAGTTGTAGCATCAATAGTGGTCTGACTGGCCACTGACTCATTTTTCCAATGACATTCAAGTTACAGGCTACCACAGGGAAATGGCAGACCTCTTTCTTAAAATTTGCACTTATATATTTGAACTTTCAAGCCTGCCAAAATATGACACAATCACAGTGTACCCTAAGTTCTCAGAATATATAACAACTGTGTTTTCTTTTGTGGCAGGCCATAGCTGAAAGATTGTAAAGGCTTTTCCATTATAAAGCTTGTAAGGGAGTTTGGCATCATGTGAATGTCACAAGCCCTTAAAAGAAGGAAAAAAACCCACTCTGTAATGTTATTGTAGGCAGCCATAAAGTATCACCAGTTTCTATTAGAATGTAAACTTTCTGTACCCTACTTCAGAATGTCAACAATTGAGATATTGTTGGCCTTCATGCAGACTCAGTTGCATAAAAGTATTTCAAGAATTTCACTACTCATAAGGATCAACAATAAAATATCATCTGGGATGTATGTGTCTGCCTGCCAGCAGAGGGACAATATGTGATCCAGTGGCTAATATGGATGGTTGGAAGTAAAATGCCTTAATTTCTTCCTATTTAGTACTTTGCATTCTACTGTTTAGAGTAGGACGAAGCTGGTTTCCAGGCATCTAGGACCTTGGTGGGAAGGAGAAATATTCTAGGAGAGAAGATGACTTTACAGACTGCACAGTCAAGTTTAAAGACATGGAAGTACTCTTTGCAGAATCAACTACTGGGCTAATACACATCTGACATACTGGTCTGGTCTTTGCTAAGTCTTATTTACAAAATTAAACTTGTTTATAAAATGAGAGAAGGGAAGGATGCCTACGTGACTGACACTTATGCTATCAGGACGACATCTACTCTCTAATGAGTGGTTGTCTTGGTTGTATCTTCGCTACTTGTGAGAACAATTTCACAGTTTTCTTAAGCTGGCTGCCATATGAGTACATCCAGATACAAACTTCTGCTGACCTGGTCAACTTTTCACAGATCACTTGACTATCAGAAAAGAAGAGCATTAAGGTTTATCAGAGAGTACGATTCTGGATGTGCAAAGAAGCTGCACTGAAGTATGCTCACTTGAGATAAACCACTCATGTGCTCTGCCTTGTTTTTACCCATGAAAGTACCAATGCAATAACTTTGTGGAGTACTAGATTAGAAGTCTTTTATGTCTTTAAAACATTTTATGTTTCTTTGGGAACTTGCCCAATATGACACTTTTAAGGAATTTTTCACTAATCTGGCAGGATTTATGCTGAATAAAGCATTGCTTCCATACACTGAGTTAATGCTACATCTGAATGTCACCAAAGGATAGTCACTCACACAGCTGTGGCTACAGAAATTTGTTCAAAAAGTGTACTGCAATTTTAAACTACAACTCATTGCTATAGGAGCATGATAAGGCAAACTCCACAGACACAAAACCATCACAATTTTTTCTTTGTCCCAGCACAGTTGCAGTCAAACTCAAGAGTAGCAAGCATAAAAGTTCCAGCAGGGATTTGATTTATTCATGTGATCACCTAAGTAGACCTGTCAGAGATCTAAAGCAGGGTATCAATCCTCCAGCACTAACATAAAGCCTCCCAGAAGCTCTTACTAGGTTGGTTAAATGGGAGTTGCAAAGTTGGTGGAAAGTCTGGCATGGTTCTTCTGGCAGCCAGTCTTTCCAGGTATGAGAATGCTCAGCATTTAGTGTTATGTGAAAGGTTAGAATTCTTTTGTTATAAGAGGGCAAAATATTGTGTCTCTTAGGCGCTACTGGGAGCATCTCTGTAGGTAAATTCCCTCTGATTTTTGTAAGAGTAATCTATACAATTTTCTCTTGATAGCTTGTCATGGGTCATACATCCCTTTGGTGAACGTGGTATTCCTGATGACTGTATCTGTTGGTGGTCATTCATGAGAAAACAGATTTGGATGTTATAAATGTGGAGAATCTTTAACAGTAAAAGACATTAACAATTACTAAAGAAAGGCCTTTAGTAGACAGTGCAAGTTGAATGTAACTCCTGAAGACTGAATCTGAAACAAACATCAGACAGATATTCTGGATATTTGGTTTGGGTATTCTTGGATGGAGGGAAAAAAAAAAATAAAGGAGAAGAAACAGATTTCCCAACAAGTTGTTTTGCATTAGCCTGCAGAGGAGCCTTTGGAGACCCTGCAGAAGGAATGTGATCTGTAGGATTCTTGTCTGGCAACTCTATCTCCTACCTTGTTTGTATATTGTGGGTGTGAGAGTGCAGCTCATGTATTAAGATAGCTGCTGTCATGTCCCTGTGATTCTGATGGCAAACCCTGTGAGTTTTGAGCAAATGGCTGAAGCAGACCCAAGCAGTTGCAGAAACTGCTTCTCCACTATCTGAAGCGGGAAAGTTTTTCCCATAAATCCATAGTGAGGAAGGGATTATACTAGTTATTCCTTGAAAAGGAGTACTCTTTTCAGTCTGTGTGCATGGGTGCCCTTTGTCATTTCTCTAGTTTGACTCTACTGAAAAGTGGTGAGGTAGTACAATGGAAAAGATGGGCATCCAGGTGGCCATCTTCAGACCTTTGTGGAAGTCTTCCCTTCAGGAACATAAATGTCTTCTCTGCTCTCTGCCAGGTCAAATGAAACCAAGGTCCCAAGGTCTGCTTTCTGCTTGGTTCTCCTTTCCTTCCACAATCGAGATGGAAGGGACAATACAGATACATCTCAAGTCATAATGAAGGGTTTCTCTTCTACCACGGAAAAATGGTGCCATGGCAGAGGAAAGGACAAAGCCCTGCCCACACAAGGACCTATGTCTGACATAGATTTCGAGATGGAGTTTCCTTTTCTAAACATACTTGAGTGAATCAATGAATAAGAACTATTATGCCCAAACCAAAAATATTCAGGCATCTGTGAAAATAAATTATTGTAATCTGAACTTTAGAAAACAGTAAAAATTTGAAGCTCCCAGAACCAAATACACACACACACACATATATATGTATAAAATATGTCAAAACATTCAAATGTTGCACAGCCTTCTGGGATTTTTATGAGCTTCAGAGATTACTGGAGGAACAGCAATAAGAGCTAAAAGAAGATCTGAAATGCTTCTCTTGCAGGCCTACATTATTTCCTCTGTCTTCTCATCACCACACATTTTGAAACCTGTTAAACCATCCTTACCTCACAACACACCCATTGGGAGAAAAAGCTTGAGGCAGTAGACAGCCATCTTTACCTTGAGGCAGCATCTAAGACTACTATTTTCTCTGGAACATAGCTTGGGGTTGTCTATCTGCTCTCCAGACTTCAACCAGCCTTTCCCTCTTTCCACAGCTCTGGCATCATGCAGCAGGTACACACAGCTGAGGTGAGCTAAACCTGAGGCAGGCAACATAACTATGAAGCGAGCTGGCTTCAGGCAGGCAAAGTAGGAGAGCTGGAGGGAATGTGACCTGAATAGCTGGCTATGCCTAGACGAATTCAGAGCTGTCTGATGTGGGTGTGTTCCCAGGCTATATCTGGGTAAGGGTAGATAAAGGTGAGTTTTCCTCTAACTCTTGCTCCTGCCCTTCAGCTCTTCCCTAAATCCCAAAAAAAGCTTGGTAAGAAAAGACAGAGGCATGTCAGCCAGGAAAAAGCTGTACTCATTTTGGTTGGTCCTCACTAGTCTGTCTGGCTTGGGGGAGCTCTTTAGGTGAGTAGGGGAGATGGCTCTTCTGACCTTCTGCCTTGAAAAACTGTGTCACCTACTTATACAGTGAAGAACCAGACTTCAGGACTCTTGTTGAGTTTACCAAGTTTGGTAAGCCTATCTGCATCCCATGTCATGAGAAGCCAGCTGTTGAGCTGTCAGCAGCTTTTCAGCTGACATAGTAAACACCACTTTGACACTAGCAGTAGCAGCAAGACTCTGGTGTAGTCTCTCCAGTGCAGCCTCAATGTTCTTCTGATGAGTTTTAGAACTTAACCGGAAACAAGGTTTTGGGGTTTTGAAATTTCTCACCTAGGTTCTCAGGAAGAGTATTTGTGAAGTCCAGCTACAATTTCCCAGAAGGACTTCTCATTAACACCTTGCACCAGAGTCTTTCTTGATACTTTCCTTTCCAAAACAAAAGGTTTTGTTTTGCAGAACTAATTTGTGCTTCAGATACACCCATCTAGAAATTTCTGGGTATTTTCTGACATCCTTAGGCCTCTCTTGCTTTTTCATCACTCTAACTTTATTATTTTTTCCCCTGTAGAGTGCAGCTCTCTTCCTAGTTGAAAAGTTAGTATAGACTCTGTGTGATGTATACAAGACAGGCCAAACAATCAGTATCTTTTGTATTTGGAAAGGTTATTTTTCCCAGAAATACTTAAATAACACTTACACTCAGATTAGAAAGCAAAAGCCTTCCCATGCAAAAAATACTATAAAAAAATATGTAAGTGTAAAGAGCAAAAAGTGAAAAGTAATTTCAAACCACAAATTTGATTGGCCAATGAAACGTCTAGAGAAATGTTAAGTGTGAAAATACAATGAAGTTAAAACATCTTCTCCTTCCTTGCTGGTTCTCTGTGTGGCCGTTCTTTCTAAAGTGTTATTAAAATGTCCTACCAGCACTCATAAACCAACACTAAGTTGCTGGATGGCTAAATGTTATTCTCTTGAAATTTGTTTCCATTTAATAAAGAAATAAAACAATTGTATATAATTGCAGATTTTAGAGCTGTTACAATTAGCCTCATGCATCAACAGATTTTATACCACTATACACTTTAGCATGCACCAAAAGTTGCCATGGTAACTGTCACATCAAATATATCTTTTCAGTACAGACACTTAAAAATCAAGCATTCATGCTATCATTATTAGTACTTAAGTTGAGATTGTGATAATAGGTTGATTCTACATTTTTTTTCATCATGATTACTTATCGTGGAGAGGAATATTATTCTTTGCAGTATCATTTTGATTTTAATTCCTTCAGTATATTACAACAGCAAAAATTAGTTTCAGGATTCATAACTGACTCAGAGTTCACTGGCAGTGAACTGTAGTAGGTTAAGTTTATGAGATGGAATTACAGACACAGTGAATGTGAGAGAACACCTTGCTTTAAAATCCTACAGTGAAAATCTGTATTATTTATGTAATGTGATACTTTGGAAAGACAGTGTTATTTCCAGTTATATGTTTGAATAATATTGCCATCTAGTTAATTCTAAAGCAAATAAAATAAGTATAATAACTAGTTATTCACACCCCAGCTTAAGTAGGAAAACTTGCCAACATTCTCAATATGGTTGGGTATCATTATTCCAGTTTTCAAATAGCTAACAGCATTGCTTTATTAAATTTCCTTTTTAAAAATAAGCTATTAATTTGCAACATGTACCGTCTTTACATATTTTATGTTTAGTTTATTTTTATTTAATTCCCCTAGCTTTTGTTGGAACAAATAAAACCTACAAAGCTTTCTTCTTTTCTTTAATGACTTCTCACATGATAATAACAGGCACTTACTGCAAACTGAAGAAGCAAATAAACATCAAACCAAATTGAAATTGACATTAAACAGTTTTTCTTTTGTTGTTGTTGTTGTTGTTGTTGTTTTTTTCCTGAGAAATCTTGTTTTAAACTGCTCTCACATTTTCCTCTTCTCTTAATTCTAAATAAAAGTTCCAAGACAGTTGATTGTCTGTACATATTTGTGCTAACGAATAGTAGAATAGTACAGTTTACTGACTTATTACCCCATTATAAAGTAATTCAAATGTACATTGCAAATAGATGTTTGAAAGAAACTGTGGAACCATGTTAGTTAACTGAACATGTCACTGAGCAAAATGGCATAATTTTATTTTAACAGTGTCATAAAATCCTCTATGTGCCCAGCTAGTCTTTCAGAGTAATATTGATTTACAATTACTCCTAAGTTTTGTTGGATATTTTCTAACCTGTAAGAAAACAGTCTCACATAGACATTTTAATTATAAACATTGTAAGAGAGTAAGAAAACATAATAATATATTTCTTTATGAATCAACTGTTGCTGTAGTTCCAGCTGAAGCTGTAGCAATGAAAGGACTGGACTGAGGCTGTAGATGTTTTTCTCACTGTATTTGTGTGGCAGTATGCTTTAGTGACTA
The DNA here is from genome assembly GCF_020740795.1 of Apus apus. Classification (NCBI taxonomy): domain Eukaryota; kingdom Metazoa; phylum Chordata; class Aves; order Apodiformes; family Apodidae; genus Apus; species Apus apus. The sequence continues at coordinate 91,139,940 of NC_067283.1, read as the reverse complement.
TGTGGCTCTGCTACTGGCTTGTTGGGTAAATAAATTTCTCTTTCTTGGTCTTTCCCTTTGTGAAGTAGGAAAATGGCATTGAACCATGTACTGTGTCCTGACATCTGCAAATGAAAATGTAGAGCTATGGCTTGTGTTACAGTTTGATTGAGTTGGGGTGGGTGTTTCATAGCAGCCCAAAACTGTTTCCATAATACATGATCCTAAAGCAAGAAAGATCTTGGAACATGTTATCACTGTGGTAAAGTATGAAGGAACAAACTAGAATGGTGCGTGGGGATTCTCATGGTAACAGATGTTTATGTTTGGTGCCACTCAGAGTACTGTACATAAAAATTGTGTGCTGAAAGCTATAGATGAGTCATAATTTTTCTAGTTGAAGTGCTGTCTTACAACACAAGATGTTTCGTTTTCTCTTTCTCTCCTACCAAGTTGTCAGAAATTGTTTTTTCATATGACCTGAGGGGAAAAGGAGGAAATAGGAGTGTGAGAGGAGGGAAGAAGGGTAGTGGAATAATGAAGATCATGAAAGAAGGAAGGCCAACTTGCAAGTTAAGGCATGGGTGCAAAAAAAGAATGGTTGATGGGCAGGCAGCATGGCAGGAAAGGAAGAATGGCACTTGATGGGACAAGTGAGGAAATGGAGAAAGGCAGCGAAGCAGGTGGCACTCATCATTGCAGTAGCATCAGCATAACACTGACTTCCTTCCCAGGACAAAGCACTGACAGCACTCAGGTAATGATGTCTGACAACCAATTGGCAGGAAAGAGGTCTGTAGAATCACCTGGCAATAACATAGGGGCTGAAGACTTCCTCAAGATTACAACTGTAGCAGTGGGTTGTTTTTTTGTGCACTTTCCTAAAACGTTTTAGAACTACTGAATAGGTAGACTTCATGAACAGCATGTAATACATTTATCACTGTTCTCTGCTTTCACTGATGTAGGTTTTACAGTTGTGAAAAGTTGATGCCTGAGTTTAGTACACAGTGTTAGTGCTTCCAATTAATATGTTTTCCCTCTTTGGTAACGAAACTATGCACAGTCAATTTGCATGTCCAGTTTATGATAACTCTGTGATTCAGTTGAATGTTGGAAAAGAAATGCATTTGACTTACTGGTGTCTGGTCAGAACTTAACTCTATGGTGTTTACAAAGCACCTAGCTAAGTAAATTAAAATGCCAAACACGAGACAGTAATACAGCAGGACTTACTGCTTGCTGTGACTTTCCTTCTGTGGCAGTTTTGAGAAATTATTATTTTTTGTGGGGAAAGAGGAGACAGAAAATTCTGCATGTGTGCCCAATGACACATGCCTGTTTCTGCCTAATTCACTGGAAAAATTGCTCAAGAGCTGTTCAGCCATGTTTGAAAATGCTGCCAAGGTCACTGGGACCTTTTTAAAAGTGCTAGTTATGTGAGCTAAAAGTGCTTGAGGTAACTTCAACTTAAGCTTTTTTGTATATTTGCTTGTTTTATTTGGAGAGTTGATAATCCAACAGTTTTGGCAGGCCAATTTCTGAGCCTTATTGATGGCATACCTTAGAAGGCACAGAAGAGGGGATTGCTTTGACCAAGTGTCTAGAATGCAGCAATGTAGTACAGAGCTGCATAGTACAGATCAGCTGAGGGTGCAGAAAGTCTATTCAGAAACTGCAGACTTTCAAGTCAAATTCTATTCTTGTGATAGTGGTAATACAGAGACAGAAAAGCAACATGTAAATGTGTTGATTTCTTGTCCTATCAGCTTTATTTTTATGTTCCCAAATGGAATCTAGAGAATATGGAATAGGTGATTCCAGTTCTGAAACAGTCAATATGCAATATTTGAAGGCATTTTGAAAATAAGTTAAAGAGAACAATAGTACCATGTACCCAATGCTGTTGTTCTCTGTGCCATTGGAAACAGTAGCTAGGTAAGAAAATTTGCCTAGGTAACTACAGGTTATGTGTGTATGTATATGTGAGGCTAGGTCTGTTGGTTTAAAAGGTTGTAGTGAGTGGGAAAAGTTGATGGATAAAAACTGGCCACATTCACCTTAATTATTTGCTCTTCCAGCCATTGTTTCTGTAGTGTGGTTTGGATATGGCTTCTACCTATTGCAGACAAAGAGACATTCCTTCAGCAGAGACTGAAAGGTTAGAATTGAAAGAAATCCAGCAGTTGGTTAAACTTTGAAGTTTAACATAGTCCAAGAAGAGGGAGGAGTTTGATCCTGCTCCCATGAGAGTGAGTGTGAACAGAATTCAGTATAAAAATACTTTGTTTCCCATATTTCTCTTAACCATCAAGTCTGGAATAAGAACGTCTCATATATAAGCAAGGCTACCCTGGGTGTGGTGTGGTTTCCAACCAGGTGGTTAAAAATCACCTCCAGCAAGTTTTGCTGCCCTGGCTTTTGGGAATTGCAATGTCAGTGCTTGGCTTAGCAGGAGTTTCCTTTGCCCACAACTTCTGGCTCCCTGAGGCATGGACCTGGAACGGCTGGTGCATAGCTCCACCTCTGTCCTTGGCTGTTCTTGGAACTGGATGATATTCCTTTGGCAGAAATAACCCTGAGGCAAAGCAGGGTGATGATACAAGTTCACCTCGTTTACTGGAATGTCACTTGTACCATTCTGTGCGTTTTACATTGTAATTATTTCCTGGGGGTAATTGCATGCTTTTTAGACTTTCTTTTGCGCTCCCATGCTCAGCGCAAAAAATGCCAGAGGGCATTGCTGAACTGTTCCCAAGGAGAACAGTAACGTCGACTAGTCACTTTGACATTATTGTTATTTATAAATCATACACAAAGGAAAATAAAGGGCTAGATATTGATAACCCAAATCTACCTGTTTGGGGTACAGAGCTGGCCTTATGGTTGACAGTCTTTTCTTGATCATATTAGATGTAAACCAACCATATACTCTGGTGTGAAAACTCTGGCTACTTACCAGTGCTATTCCACAAATGGATTTGTTGGGTGTGTATCAAAGTAGTAAAAAAACCCTGAGCATTGCTCATTATGAGTCCCTCTCTATATGTGTCATTTGGGAAAGTTATCCAAAAGGAGAATTACATACTCTATACCACCAAAGAAGAGAGGTCATTTCTGTTTCATCCAGAACAGGATTGGGGTTCAAGGGGGTATCTTTGAATCACAATTCTTAGATGGTGCTGCTCTCTGGTGCTGAAGCTCAGTACCAACATTTCCTTCCAGCTCTTTTTAGCTGTAAAATAGAGTTTTTGTGAAACGCTTAATTGTTAATTAATTTTATTATCTATTGGGAGTAATGTACTGTGACAAAATAACTTTAATATACCAGAATATTTCTCATCTTAAAAAAACAAGAAATAGATTCAATGCCTGTTGTAAAGAAAAAAATGCAGTACAAATACAAAGCACTCAAAATTCATTACCTTGAAGGGGCAAAAGAAATATCCGTTTTGCAAGTAATGCAAAACATCTTGCACGCTCTTCAGGAGTACATAACAGAACACAGCTAGTTATGGCATCTAAGTAAGAACTAACAATATTAATTAGTAGTAATTTTTCTAAGTGTTATTTTTACATACTAAATTGAATAATTGTTTTTAGTTTCAAGAAATTACCAGTTCATTTATCTCAGGTCAATTAATGTTAAATAATTCAGCTGCTTACTACTTAATAAGAACTACCACATATTACTTAGAGAATGACTCTTCTACTGCTCCTAAAAAATGAAAAGTATTAATTTAGAGTAATTTACTTGCCTTGCTAAAAGACTCCACATTTAATGGTGTTTGCTACATATTAAAATTCAACAGAGTTTAACACACAGAATCAGCCACAACACTGCAAAGCTTCACCATTGTGTGCGTTGTGAAACTTGCATTGTAATCTAATGAGTGGAAACTTCAGCTCACTTGTCTGTTAGCAGTAGAAACTTACTTTCCCATTGAGAAGCCGCAATACAGCTATGCAGCATGGCTACAGTAATTAATCTTTTTTGCTCCTTGAGGGAAGGTGGTATAAATCTTACCTAGAGTTTCAAACTGAAACAGAAGATTTTGTGGGGAAGAGCTGCTTTTTCTTTCAAAGAATGGTCTTTAACCATGTATGAGAAAACTTAGTTTTCAGTTTTGCTCAATCTGCAATTTTACCCTGTTCAAGTTTTAGACAGAAAAGTGCCCTGAATTGGTACATTAATTGTATCTGAATAGTCTGTAACTTCACCTCTACAATCTACACAAGCTAAGCTTAGAGTGATCTCTGTTCATGACTTCTTTGAAGATTAATTTAACAGGAAAATTTCAGAGCAGTTAACTTCTGTCACTGTGTATGGGATAAGAGAGGGAAGAGGTTAAAAAGAAAGAAAAACAAAAACAAAAACCTAATAATTTTGCAAGGTGCAGAAAAAAAGGAAGATTTTAGAGTAGCATAGAGAGAAGTAAAGGGAAAGAAATTTTGTTCCTTCTTGAGTGAGGCAACGCTCCTTTATTTATGGAGGATACGATATATATATATATATGTATAAACATGTGGAAACCTTTGCTACCTGCTTGCAGCATAATGCCACCTCAAATACTGCCATACTTGATTTAGAAACCACAGAATCTGACAGAGATAGAGCAACTCGTTCTGCAGATAGGGAAAAAAACAGTGAATTGAATGGGACTCAAGAATGTACCTGTGCATGCTTTGTTTAACTGGGGCCTGGGTTTTCCTCCTGGCTTCATATTGTCTGAGAACTATAGCCTTTGCTTTGTTTTATGGGGAGAAGAAGCACACTTCTCAGACCTCTTGGGCAAAATTTATGATATTTTTTAGTTATAGACTTTATTAAATAATAGACAAGATAGCAGAATTAGAACTGTGCAAGACTGACTGAAAACTGTGAAAGAGGAACTACAGGGAAACACAGTCACCTGTCTGACACACTGCTGTTTTAGAACAGTCTATTCACTGTGTCAAAAATGGCATTATAATTTAAAGGCTGTCACATATGGAAGATGTTAGCAGTTTCCATTGCCTTGTTCCACTTGGTAGGCGTACCCACTGAACCTATACAAGGCCCATTCCAAAGTAGGTGATTTGTGAAAAGTTTTCATGCTTCTGGTTCTTATAAAAACTGGTATATAACCAATGCTTGGGTTTAATTTTGGTTTTGTTTCCACAGCATGAGCATTTTATTTTAGAGAAAACCTGATTGTAGCATTACCTTTAAAAAGTCCTAACATTAGTAGGTGGAAATTAAAGTCTATTTAGTCATTAGTACTATCTGCATGACAAAATGAAAGCTTATTTCTAATACAGAATATTTACATGATCTTTATCACTTGTAACTATTACTGAAAAACAATAAATTAGGCACACACTTTCAAAATAGCACCTGGAACAGAACTCCCTCTATAAACTTGTTTAACCTTTTATTTTTTAGTGACAGATTGGAATTTATTATTTTGAAAGTCTTGGAGCACCTGGTCTGTGATTTCATCAGAGTTATAAGAAATGCCTTGGAGGCAAGGGTGGGGGAATGGCTAGAACAAGAACTGCGATTCTTGAAAAAGCACCTTTTATCTTAAGACAAAATTTAGTTTGAAAACTCAGAGGACTCTGGACTGCAATTCATTCTGACAGATCAGTTCTTAGGGTGTTAGTTATACTGCAGTTAAATAATCTTAGCATCTCTTCTGGCTTTCTAAGTTTAACCTCTCACCCTGGGAAACCTGATTAAGAGATAAATGTAGATGCAAAAATACACCCAGTATTTGTTGCATTTCTCTCCCCTCGAGAATTGTTGTTGGTATAATACTTCCTGCATACAAAATGCAACGATATGTAGTTAACAGTACATTTCAAATGATGTGGATAATTAGAAGCCACCTAACAGTGACCTAACCAAAATTTGCTTTTTAGGCAAATACATTATGAAATTAACAATTTTTCTTTTATCTTAGAATCAAACTGCACCATTTGCAGTTGCAATGAAGACAGGGTTTAACTCCTTCCCTCCTTCTCTGTCACAAAGCACATAATGATGTAAGTATCAGAGACTTCTTTTCAGCGTCAAGCACTTAAATTGTCGAAGAGGTGATTTTTCTCAGACATGTTGTCCGAACCATGATTGGCCTAGATTCTGCAAGGCACTGATTACAGTGGCTTCATCAGTGGGATTGCTTGTACATGCCAGGTCTGGGGCCTAGGAAGCCTGCCTGTCTGCTAGAGGAAACTGTTACCCTTTGACTGTCTCATTAGTTGGAATTTGATGAAGCTAAGCTTGACTGATGGTTTCTGTTTGAAATTTTTTTACTGTTAAGAAATTCCTGTCTTCAAAATCAAACTAAAGCTGTTATTCATGCAACTGGACACACAGTATTTTGTGCTAACATAGATATTAGGCTTGGTACTTGGCGTGTCTAAAATTAGGCTGGCATGATGGTTCAAGAATGCAAATCAACATCAAACCCAAGATCAACATAAAACATTCAGATCACTCCACAAAGGAAAAAAGGGAAGAGTCATATAATTTAAGAACACATTTCCGTGTCTGCAAAAAAGCAAGAGCACAATCTGGGTAGCAAAAGAAAGATGGATTTTTGCTCTAGTGCAGATCAACTAATTTTGTTTTCTTTCCCATCTGTCCTCCATGTGAGTCTGTCCACATGAAAAATCCCGCTTGGTGAAGCCCCACAGGGATGGCATCCATATCACAGCAAATGCTAGGACCATTCATCACTTTGGTGCCTGGGATAATTTTACAATAACCTTGGCAGGCACACTTTTACGAAAGATGATTTTCAGCTGTAGGCCTGAAACCAGATTAAATCTTGTTGTTTAATCACCAGCATAGTCATATTCCCAATGCTTTTAAGTGAAGTTTCTCTGTACTATGTATTTCTTCATTTCAGCATTACACTTTGGATGCATAAAGAGACTGCCTATAAACTCATCTGAGACATTCCAGCATTAATCTTGGACAAAAACACGAGGGGTAAAATTTATGTGATGCAATTAGTCAAATTGTAATTGAGTTGAGATTAGAGTTAGTTAAATATTTAAAGTTCCTGCCCTTCATAAAAGGAATAAAGGATGAAAAGTATAGGGCTGGGGTAATTTCAGACAGAATAGATGTGTAACAATAAAGCTTTCAAAAGAAAGTTCACATATGTCTGTATGACAGTGAGATTTATGATTATTCTGACTTGTTCACTTCAAAGTATCTTTAAGAATGGTTATTGTAAAATAGAACAAGGCAGTGCAAATTTCACATTGGGAAGAAAGAAAAATTATCACCAAACATTATCCACAAAAGCAAAGTGGCAAAATGAGCTGAAGTCATTCAGAGTTGCTCCTGGTTTAAGACTAGTGTCATACAGAGATTTCTAGAAGAGGAAAATAAAGGTACAACGGGGGAAAGTTCTTCCTTTATGTTATTTGTCTCTACTTGGGTTTGTAATAATGTATTACTACTGATGTCCCACAGTCCAGTGTTCCTGGAGCTCGCTGAAAGCCTCTGATCATTTTCTAATGAGAACCGGACCAGGGCCTATGTGAGTACACTAGAAGCCCATTTCAGATTTTTTTTTTCAAGTCACAGACTTGAAAGAAGTCTCTGTTGTTTTCAAAAGACATTGAAACACAAGTGTTAGAGATAGGTGGACTAGAAACATATGTATTTTCCCACAAATTGTTTTGAGTACCGTTCTGCATAGTTTTCACTATGAAATCTATAACCATTAAAAACATGCTAGAAACTCACTTGCTCTTTTCGAAGCATTGAGGAAACCATGGCCAGCTCTTGCTGAATGCAGGTTGATTTATGCGAGTGAAGACAAATGGTTCTCAGTAAGCAATCATCAAATTCAAACAGAAACTCTAGAGCTTTGAACCCACATGACCTAAAGCAGAAACCAGTGTTCACACCAACCCTTGCAAGGCAAAATTGCTGAGTTTGGAAGAAATATCAACCATTCATCTGAATAGTCAGGAAAAAAAAATAGTTTCATGAATATCAGCAAAACAAACTCATTGTTTTTAATTTATGAAATTTATTGCTGCATTGTTTGGCACAATCCCATCCCTTGAAATAATTACATATTGTAAAGTGTTTTGTGAGAAATAAAGTAACAGACTGATACTCATTTACCTAGGCATCAGGAGCAAGATTTTGAAGAGCGCGTGTGTACTTGCATTTGCTTACAGAAGTATAACAAGAAGTATAAAGGAATACAAGCATTCTTTCTCATGTTCACATATAGTAACAAAATAATTACTTTCCATGCATAAATTCCATGAGAAACTTTTTTTCAAAACTAAGCATGAAGCCACAACTACAGGTGCTGGATCTGTGGGAAGTAAGCTGGTCAAATAAAATTGTTATTTTCAGTGGAATAAGAAATCTGCTTATAGAGAGGCCCCTGTAGGTGTATCTATATCAATCTATGTGAGGCTCACCATCCTGATAAGGGGTAGGAACAATTCCTGCTTCTCTAATTCAGATGTGTTATACTGCCAGATATTCTGTGGAAAGTCACTGTGTGCCACTTTCCTGTTTCACTGTTCCTCAGATTATTTATTAATTGTTATTCCTTCCTTTATTTCAGAAGACCCTCAACATCCTTGAAACTGCATAGATGGCAGCTTACTATTTTCCTTCTTTTCACCATTCCCAGTTTCCATTGTTATTTCTTTTCCCTTTGTCTGGGAAAGGATATCATTCAGCATGTTACCTCTATGGAGGTGAAAAGCACATTTGAGCTCATAGGTTGTTGGTTTTGGTTTTGTTGGGTTTTTTTGTTTTGTTTTGTTTTGGTTGGTTGGTTTTGGTTTTTAAAAATTATTATTATTATTATATTATTTTATTATTTCAGTTGTAAGACTCTGATGCATGTCACTTCACATAGCCAAAAGCTTGTCCTGTGCGAAGTTATTACAGAAATTAAATTAATTAAAATCAGACTGATGGGGTTTAAAATAGAATAGGTGAAAGAAGTTTTTACTGTGTGCAGTAATTTATAAGGAAATGCAGAGATTTCTGTTGCACTCTATCCTCTGCAATGGCTTGGAAGGATTATAGAAAACCTTTGCTGATAAAATTTGTACATGGTGCAAAGACTGATGGAGCTGTACATACAAAGTGCTGTGCTGGTTTGGTTCTGGCCTGGCTACGTTAACGGGGTGGGGCCCCAGGAGTGGCTTCTGTAAGAAGCTACTTAAAAGCTCCCCCAGCTCAGGTGGGCCGAGCCATTAGAGAGACAATAGATGCGCCCCTGCTATTAACATATGAAGGAACTGATGTAAGACCTGAAAGCAGAGAGAGCAAGGAAGAATAGCTGAGCTGGAGAGGAGAGGAGTGCCAGAATGGGTTGATGAAGAAGAAAGGGAAGGAAGTGCCTGAGCAGATGCTCCCCTGCAGCCCGTAATGAGATGGCAGGTTGTCCCCTTGTATCCCATGGAGGACAAACATGGTGGATCATCCCCTGAAGGCACCAGGAGGAGCAAATGTGGACCTGGAGCCCATGGACTCAATCTGCAGCCATGGAGGACCCTATGCCAGGATAGGTGACTGTTCCCAAAGCAGCCTTGACTGTGTGGGAAGTCCATGCTGGAGCAGCTTGCTCCTGAGGGACTGTACCTCGTGGGAAGGACTCATGGCAGAGAGGTTTGTGAAGGGCTCTCTCCCATGGGAGGGACCTTACGGGGAAGCAGGGGGGGACTTTAAGGAATCCTTCCTCTTGAGGAGGAAGGAGTGGCAGGAAACAACAGTGTGTGAACTGACTCTGAACCCCAACCCCATCCCCCTGTGCTGTTGGGGGGAAGGAGGTAGAGAAACCAGGAACAAAGCAATTTGGGCCCAGGAAGAAGGGAGAGGTGGAGATAAAGTATGTAAGCACTGCTCTTTGTGTTGTCTGTGTCTTGTGTGTGTTTGATTAGTTATAAATTAAATTATTATTCTTCCCCGATTTGAGTCTGTTTTGCCCCTGACCATAACTGGTGAGTGAATCCTCCTTGTCTTTGTGTCAACCCACGAGTTTCAAGTAGCTGGCCTTTGTCCTCCCCATCCAATGGTGTGTGTATGTGCTGGGGAGGGGAGGGTGAGTGAGAAGCTGTGTGGCTATTTCTTTGTTGTCAGATTAGGCCCAAACCACAAGTGCGCACACAAGGAACAATCTAGACATTTCGGTATACTGTGTGACAGGAAAAAAAGATATTTTAAGGTGGGAGTACAAGGCTGACAGAATCCTCTTAATGTAAAAATTGAGTCATAAATTAGTATGTGGTGCACTCCTTCACATGATGATCTAACTCTAGGAGGAAGTTTCAAGGCTGGCTGTAATTTATATATTGGTTTCCAAAATCTGAGCTGTTGTTTCCAGTTTAGATGCTACCATTCCTACCATTTGGAGCGGTGAGTGTAGTGAATTGTCATTCCAGCCTGTATGAACACTAGAGGATACCCTGGAATCACTGTTTCTAAATGCTGTTGGTGTTTCTCCATCTTCTTTTTTGGAAACCAAAGCGATTTTTGCACTGAATCAAGAGTTATGCTGTGCTCTGACACTTGAGTCATATGAGCGCTCTGTAGACACATTTCCTAAGAAGTCATTCTTTTCATTCCTTCTGTCCCTCAGCACCATTGTAACAAAGTGTTAGCATCATACCACTGTGGTCAGCTTTAGTGGTCAAAAACTAGGAAAGTGGCATAAAACTCACAGAATTATAGAAAAGTAACATTAATCTCTTTAGAGATTGAGTATGGCCAGGAGCAAGGAGGGAAAAAGTGATTCCTTCCAGCTCTGGCAACACATCAGTGTTACACACAAGGCACACAAGGATGCTGAGTGCATGAAAATGTCAGTCTCCCAGGCACACTGTTTATTTTCTCAAAAGAGGAAAGAGTGAAAAAAGTTGGGAGAATTTTTTTTTTTTTTTAGATCTGTGATACAAGAAGTTTGGGCCCCGTTCCCCTGAAACAAGATTTAGGAAAATGAAATATTTGGAATTTGAAGCCTAATAAAATAAGGTCTGAAATAAGACGCATGTTTTAACCGGTGATGATAATTATAAGAGTTGCTTATCAAAAGATGTGCTGGATTTTCCACCATCTGCAATCTTTCAGCAAAGATTGGATATGTTAGTGATTATCTCTTGTTCAGCCAGAGGTCACAGGCAGTGTTATGCAGAAAATCAGATTAGGAACTTATAATAGGCCCTTACGGCCATAAAGGTACATGAAAGTCAATGGCACAAATTTGCAACAGTCAGTGATTTGGTTCAAGGCTGAAACTTCTAAATGCAGATTTCTGTTTTCCATTCTGAATGATGAAATATCTAATGTGACAGGACCTGAATTCTGGCTGCAGTTAGACAGATGCAACTCTGGTAACTTCAGTGGAACCGCAGGATTTGATACAAGGACTTTTCAAACCTGTCTGTTTTGACAGAAGCATTATTGCCACTTAATCAAAAGCTTTTACCTTGAGAAGCTTGTTACCACAAGCATTTATTGCGAGGAGTGCACTTTCCTTCCCCCCCCCCAGCCAAAGGAATTAAAAAAAAAAAGGACAGAAACATTCTAAAATGATAAATTCACTTGACTGGTTTTACTATGCCTAACACAGGAATCTGCTTTAAAAAGATATAAATATCTGATTCAGTAATCAAAAATAAATGCCTGATTCCTAATATTAAAATTCACTCTCTAGGGATCTTGATAAGCTATAAGTGCTTTTTTTGATATGTCAGGGTACCTCACTCTTATTATTTCAAGTTACTATCCACTATACCAAACAGAATCCCACAACTTTACAGGTGGAGCCACATTGCAGCTAGTGACACAGACAGATGACATATTTATTAGCTTGTCAAAGCTTCCTCTGTTTATGGAAGACTCACCCAGCTAAACAAAACAGTCTGCTTCCCATTGGCTAATTGAGCTGGCCCCTGTTGAGAGTCTCAGCAAAGTGCTTGATGAGGCATAAAATGATGATTAATTAATTTACTGCTCAGTTGATCATCAAACTGAGAGGTTTATGATTCTCACAGCGGTCAACACTCTCTCTTCAATGTGCAACAGCATGAGCAGCCTTCACTCTGGCCTGCTGCTTGCTGCCTTTGCTATGACCTGAGATATGGTGGCTTAACTCAGGGGAAACAGGGATAAAATTAAGAGGAAAGTTTCAAAAGGGATGTACTCAGCAGCCTCTTCCAGAGAGTGCCAGAACATTTCTCACAAAGGGGCTTTTCACATCTCAGTATTAAATAAAACAACTTTGCTAGACATGATTTTGGTTCAGTGGATTACCAGTTTCTTCTGTGATTGCATGGCTAAAAGTCAGAATTAGAATGAAGTTATACAGAGACAGGGCTTCACAGTTGCAGGTATAGGTGTACTAGAAGAGATCAAGACACCAGTACAAATACTGAGTAGAGCTGTCCCTTTTTTATTCTGAGAGATGAATTTTAGTAATTTAAAACTACTAAAAAAAAACTATGAAAATTTAAAGAGTTAACAAGACTCATCCTGTGTATGGTAGGCACCACATTTAAAAACGTTATTCAAAGAGTGTTTTTTTGCATTTGTATACATTTACAGCTTTTGTGCCATCACCAGTGTTTTGCAATGTTTTTGTGTGCAAACTTTTAAATATTCACAATTGCAATAATATTCTGACAGACTTTTCTCTGAAATTTTAATGTGTTATCCAGTGTGTATTCCCAATGTGAAGATAACTAAACTCTGCTTAGTTACAGTCATCTAAGTCTAGAGTAGTGCCAGGTGAATGAATATACATATAGCTTTTGTTAGACAAGTATGTTTTACACCAGCCATTTGGTCTAATTTTTCACTTGAGCTTGGTGACAGGACGTATGCATTGGCACAAGGACATGTATATGCCAATACACACACATTTAGAAGTTTCTTTTCTCTCTTTTCTGTAAGACTAGACCAGAGTTATCAGACATACTGGAAGACACCAGAAAAGATCTTTTAAATGTCTGCATGCCTGAGCATCTGAGTGGGAGTGAGGTCCCTTCCAACTCTAGAAATTATTTGATTCTGTGATTCTGTGAAATTGTTTGTTTGTATAATGACAAGAGAGGGTCAGTTTGCAAATTAAGCTTTTCTGCAAGTGTGTATAACTGTTATGGTTTGGGAGACCCTGGCATGGTGTTGGACATGAATAGAGAGAGAGGGTCCTTCGGACTCTGAAATACTGGAAGGGGTCAGTATTCCCGTCCACTTCCTGTCACAGTCTATAAACGCCAGGAGAGCTGGAAGCTGCCCCTTCTCCCATCTTGCTCTTTTCCCTCTGCAGGGGCTGTTGCTGGTTCCTTCGGTTTCCCAGGTGCTCGCTCTAGAATCCAACTGCATCAGGTGCTGTGAGGAGCTGTGGAGCTCTCCCCTGGAGTGGCCCTGCTGTTCCCATATCCCTGAGCTCACTGAGATTGGTTTTGTGTATAAATACTTTATCTGTTCTTCCCCCATGTTTTACCCTTTTACCTTGTGTTATAGTAAATTTGTTTCTAATTTCAGTTTCCAAAGTTTAAGTCTCTCTTCATTATTCCCCTTCTGTCTTCCCTTGGGAGGATGGAGGGGGATAATAGAGAGCAATTCTGTCCTCTGTTTTTTGGGATTCACCTTTAATATTTAAACCAGGACAATAACCCATTCTTAACCAGGATTATGGCTAGGAAGAAACCAGGCAGAAAATTAGACTGTTTAATATAACTTTAGTCCTTTTATTTGGCTCAACAGAACAATGGGAACAATAAGCAAGTGAAACAAGGAGTTGAGTTAGTACCATCAGTAGATAACTTGTTTATAAACCATGTTTCTTTTTTGATTCAGCTTTCAGAAAACTTAAACTAGTTTATGTAAATCAGAAGAAGCAGTCTCTTTCTTAGGCACAGAAGCCTAAGTTTGCATATTTACATAGAATATGCCATAGTGCAGGAAAAGAGCTCAGAAAGAAACAGAGCAGAAAATCAATAAATTCTGATAGAGCAGTTTGATGACAAGTGAAAAAAACCAAAACCAAAACCAACCAAACCAAAAAAACCTCAACCGTGTGGAAGATGTGAAATATCTACATGTTCCAATAACTTGCACTTTAGTCAAGGAATGAAAAGTCTCACCAAGCAAAATAAATCACTTGATTGCATGGACCTATTTAAATGACACACTTTTTTAAGGGCAACTTACCTATCTTTGGGAAAAGGCATATAAAAAAGAAAAGAGCATAGATCAGAAATGACTTTCAGAAGAATGATGGACAAATATATTTAGTGCTAACACCCATGACATGATGTGGCAGAGTGGGTTAATTTTGACTCTCAGATGTACTGAGTAGTGCTTAGGTGCTGGAGGCTTTTTACCTCTAAAAATGGCACTATTGACATTGCATATGTTGAATAAAAAGGAGCTCTGAAAATAAATTTCAAAATCATGTTCCAGTCAGTGAAACAGATCTACTGTTACCTGATGCAAACTTTATGTTGATACATTCAGATTTGTTAAAGTGTTGCTGAAGACATCTTAAACGAGTGTTTACAGAAGTTAGTAACTTGCCCGGAGAGGACTGTAAGCAGCAGAAAAGGTAGACTTAACTCTGCCATGGTCAGATGTTGATTGTTGAATAGCTATGGTTCTTTTGGGCATCATTTATTCTACCTCTATATTGCTACTCTCAGTAAAGAGTAGCTGCATAATGGAAGCTCTGCATCTCTCTTTTGATTGGATATTTTACATTAAAACTTTTCCATTTCTGATCACTGTGATTTCCCCCCATTGTTCTACATAGTATCATGGTCTAAAATCCATCATTCTGGAAGCATGTCTGCTTTCTCTCATGCTTCTTTTTATGATCCCCTTCTGAGAGTCTGCATAAAGATACATAGTGCTTCATTTTTATAGCTTCATAAAATGTAATGACAAAAAAACCATTAGCTAATCTGGTTGACTACCTTTGAAACATGGGCTGTGGAATTTCACCTGGTTATCCGTGCACTGAGCTGAATAATGTGTATTTGACTAAAGCGTATCTTCCAGATGGATATCTAGTTTTGATTTGAAGACATCAAAGGCCACTTCCCTGACAGTTTTGATAACATCAAAGAATACTGAGCTTGTGGAAGATAAAAGAAAATGAGCTAATTGCCTGGATGCTAAAGGGAAATTTACAGCAAATATTTTGGTCCTATTCTGGCTTTAAAAAAATCTGTTTTACTGGAAAGACTGCGAGCCATTATTACACAAGTAAAATTAGCTTTCTTTTTTTTAGATCCAGGCCTCACATGGTAGAGGTCCTGAAAAAAAAAAAAAAAAAAGGGTAAGATATATCAGTCTGCCATTTGCAGTCTTTGTAAAGGACAGACTGAAGCAGAAAAAAATTATCAGGGTGACTTTGAATGCAGAACAATATCAAACTTTCTTGGTTAAGTTGTAAACTAGGCAAAAAGGAAAGGTAAATGGAAGGGAAGATGAAGGGGAGGTAAGAGTTCTAGTCATAGTTCATCCATCTCAAAGGGATTTATAATATGCCTTTAAAAACTGTTTCCTCTTCCCTTCACACTCTGCCATAGTAAAATCAAGGTTTAAAAAACCTCCTTTTAATAAATGATTTTTTTTTTTCTGTAACTTTACATTTATATATATATAGGTATATATATTATATATCACATGTTCTCCATTTCTACTACTACAAATGAATAATGTTAAGAACTAATTTTCTGATTGATTAAATTACCTAGTAGCATTATAGGGCAGACACTCTACCACGTAGAAAGATTTAAATTAATTTCAGTGAAGCCTTTGTAGTTTCTATTAGGCCTTTTTTGAAGATAATTCAGTTTTGTACTTGTGTAATCATCTAACACCTTTTTGGGTTCTTGGAATGAAGTATCCTTTAGAATTAACCATCCTTAGTAGTAGCTTGAGTCATCACCTGTTAGCTGGCATGGACACAGGACCACTTGTTAGCTTGGAAACATTTGTTAACAACAATTTTGAGAACAGATTGAATTACACTGTTGAAAGAATTCTCAAAATTGTTGAAAGCAGAATAAAGAATATTTAAAAAGTGAAATAACGTTTCATAGAATAGGAGTACATGGCATTTCAAACAGAATGAGAATACTTTCCTAACAGCATGGCTGAGAACAGTGTAAAATACTTTTCTTATGTGTTTATCTCATAACTTGACCTCGATGAACTATTACTCACTGTAGCAGTTACAAAAAAGAAATTAAAATTAATGTTTACTTTGTTTTGCCCCAGTACTTACAAGATTTTTATCTTAATCAAATGTTCACATTAATTAAAAGCAACCTTTAGCTACTCACTTTCTCCTGGCACTAGGTTCAGCCATGGACCCTGGACAGCTCCTGGAAGAACAATCTGCCTCCAGACCTTTCCCAGGTTATGCTCCTACAGCACTGCCCTGCTGATGCGGCAAACCCACACAGTTTTATCATGTAGCTTTAACAGCTGATGGGTTTGTCACTGAGCATTCTCTTCTAACAAAACATCTAGCAGGTTTTAAAAAAAAAATCTTCCTTATTCACTCAACTGAACTATTTATTCCTTAAGAAAGTTAATCTCATTAATTGACCCACTAAAGCTGGTACTGGAAGAAGTGGCAGGGAAGAAAAAAGCAGAAAACAGCTCAGTCTGGCTTGCAAAGCGCTGTGGTTAAATTCATATAGACAGAGCATGCATACTGTCAGGAAGGAATGAGTAGGACAGACAGAATTAGGTTAGAAGGGAAATGTATTGTTATTTTTATAAAAAACTGATCTTATGGAGATCTGGAAACAAAATTCATAATAGAGGTGATTCTGCACAGGACTTACTGAACAAAAATTATTTTTCATATATTCATGAACTGACCTGCTGAATCTGACACATTCCTTTTTCTTCCTGTATTCCTGCATTGAATCAGTAGGAAATCATTACATGAAACTAAGCACAAGGCACATAAAAAGTGATGTAAAATCAAACAAAAGTGTAAAAATCTATTAATTGGTATAGATTTTAGGTCATCAGCTGATATGTCTTCTTGCACAAAGCATTTATTTCTGCATGGACTTTTCCAGTCTTCTTACTTCCAGTAAGATTTTCAGAATAAGAATGACATTTGAAGACTATTGCAAGACTACGAGCAGGACACCACTTAGAAAGGCACAATGCAGTACAAAATTTTATTTTGGCAGGCATCAAAACTCAGTATTTTATAGGTAAAACATAACTGCAGATCTTTCCCCCATTAATGGAGAGTTGGTTTAATATGGAAATGTTTACTTTAACGGTTGAGTACCTTGCTGTGACAGATCAAGACTGCTGCCCTTACAGTTAAAATTTTTGAGAGCTTTTCATTATATTGTCCTGATGATCCATTTGTAATTTCAAGTAGATTTGTTGGTTTCTCCAGTGTGGAGAATGGCCCATGGTGCTTTTTTTTTTTTTTTCCCATTTCCCAGGTTGAATATCACAACAGCATGCTGTTGTTGTAGTCAGTGTTTGAGTACACTAAGATGCATTTATTGTCAGCAGCAGAATAAAGAATCCAAAATACATACCTAATTATGTTTAGTTTCAGGAAACCCGAAAGTTTCCTCACACAATCAGAATAAGAATCAGATATGTGTAGCTCAGCAAAAAACACCTCGATTTTCTAACATCAGATTAAAAACTACTGACTTGAAAGCAGACCTTATAGCACTCTTTCCGTGTCTGAAGGGGGCCTACAGGAAAGCTGAGGAGGGACTTTTTACGAGCACTTGTAATGAGATGACAAGAGGTAATGGAACAAAACTAGACGAGTGTAGATTTAGATAAGACATTAGGAGGAAATTATTTGGTGTGAGAGTGGTGAGACACTGGAACAGATTACCCAAGGAGGCTGTGGAAGCCCCATCCTTGGAAGTGTTCAAGGCCAGGCTGGATGGGGCTCTGAGCAATCCGATCTAGTGGGAGGTGTCCCTGCCCATGCCAGGGAGGTTGGAACTAGATGATCTTTAAGGTCCCTTCCAACTCAAACCATTTGATGATTCTATTATGGGTCTATAGTAAGTTAGTTCCTCCTACCATAATATGGCTTCAACCTTAACTTCTTCTGTGGACTTTTTAAAATTTGTTTCACACTTCCTTTATTTTTTAAACCACAATTAAAACTAAAACTTTTACAATATTGGTAAAGTTACTGTCCTTGGCAAGTGTCTTAAATGGCATTTATCAAAACTAGACTTCTGTACTTGTCATATTGCAAATTACTTTAAAAAACTTGATGTGAATTCAGTTAGACACTGGGTTAGATTGTTGTTGTTTTTTGTTTTTTTTTTTAAAGACACAGAATCTATGAATCATAGTTCAAAGATCAAAATAGTAAACAAAATAGTAAATTTAAGCTTAACATTTTCCTATAATACTTTTTTCCACCATAAATGCTTTCCACGATTCATTGAAACAGAAAAAAAAAGCTTCAATGCCCTTGGTTAAAATGAATTAGATACAAAAACTCTTCTCATCTTAAAATTAATTTTTACCTGCATATACTGTGAGCAAACAATCACCATAAGTTTCGGGAGAGTGAGAAGGGATTGAGAATTATGAGCGCATGGAGCAGAGCTTGGCTATGCTCTACTATCAGAGGCACTGGTAGTTTTGTAACAACAAGTCTTAAAAGCCCTATTAAAGCCAATGAAATAAGAAAACAAATAACACTGTAAATTGCAAAGAATAAGTGTAGTGTTTAATGAACACTTATTGACCAATAACCTGCAACTAATGTAACTATAGATTTTTACTTTGTCTATTCATAGCTCTAAAAGGCAGTCATTTGAAGCTGTACAGACAATAGAGTGAAGTGATGGTTAACAGAAATACATTTCATTAAAAGCTAAATTAAATAAGACTAAATTGGAAATAGATGAAAAAGCCTGCCTAGTTTAATATACCCTTTGCTGCTTGCATTGTTCAGTCTTGATGGTTCTTTAGCATGTAATGTGGGGAGGTCAAAATCTGAGAGGTTGCTTTTTTTTTTTGCGATTGCCAGCATTCCTACTAGAAACAGCAATTTTAGCTTGATACTTTTTACAAATAACTTGTAAGCTAGCAATGACTTGTAATGAGTAAGCATCTGACCTTCTAAAGCCATCCAATAACAGGACTATATGTTGCAAAGAGTACACTCTTTATGCGGGACTGAATCAAACAATCTGTATTTCCACTGGTGCTATCCCACAATGCTAGGAAACATTTTAAGTAAGAGGTATATAGCAAAAATTATTTCCTGTCATTTGTACCAGACCATAAAGTAATCTTCAGTAGCCTAATTTCAGTGAGAATTAAGGGGAGCTTAAAATCTCAAGATGCAGCCATAGGAAAGATCTATTAGACCACAAAGTTCAGGCATGGCTTTTCTAATATGACATAAACCACTGATCACAAACACAAGACATGCTACACATTTGCCGGATCATATTGCATTGTTTGAAACTTTTAAGGTAATGCATCTGATTCAGATGTTGTAGCTCTGAATAATTCTCCCGTACAATTTTATAATTGCTTGTATAATTTTGTAATTACTCATATAATTTTGTATAATCTCAATTAGATACGAAAGTCGTGAAGCAAAACCAGGCATCATATGTGTTGCCAAGTATTTTAGTATCAGCTGTGGTATAAGAAAAGAAATACCTGAAGATAGCAATGCAATAATATTCTGATAAAGGAGCCACATGTTGAAATAATTTTAATTTATACACTTTAAATTTAACTAATTTCAGTGAACTTTAAGTAAAATGTTTGTTTCTCAGCAATAAAAACCAAAAGCCAAAGAAAGTGATTTAGTGTAATCAAGTATCAAAATCAGTAACAAACAAATATTGTTTGGGAGTGAGGGCCAGATCCAGAAAAATAATTTTGTCCCCAGAGGAAGTCTGGTCAATGAACAGAATACACAGCCTTGAGTAACAGTTTTGGGGTTTCACCCTACTGAAAGTTAGGACAGTTTTTCCTCTTCTTATTTGTTTTCTTTGCACATCATTACTGTGTGGAGTGTCTCTGTGAGCCTGCCAAGTGTATGTGGCTGACACACCAACCATCTTTGGGCCTACAGGGCTCTGGCATACTTAGAAGGGCATGATATGGAGGGTGTTTTCCCCCTAAACTTGCAAAATGGCAATATGGAAAACAGCTTGGGTTTCTCAGATCATATAGATTTGTCTTGCTATGTGAAAGAGATTTTAGGCATCTCTGATGCGTTCAACAAAGCAGAAATGCAAGCATGTGTTGAATATGTAGAGGCAGAATGCCTCAGTCTGCCAACAGGGAAGTGAAGTTATAACTTCTCAGCAGAATAATTGATTTGGGCACCTTTAGACTCCTGGGACTTGTGGCTTGGAATTTGCTGTCTTAATTATATATATATATAAAAAAAAAGCATTTATCTTAAACACTTTGAAGAAAGAACAAAAAACCCCACCAGGTATAAGACAGGCAAAGCCCTGCTCTGAATTCCTTTGTTACTGGTGTTACTCTAAGGATTCAGAGATAAGTATTAATGTGTGTTGGTATAACAAATCAGGCTCTAGCAAAGAGCACTTTTTCACACCATTCATCATGCCCTTTTGAGGAGATTTAAAAGTCTTAGAAGACTTAGGATTTGGGTACAACCGTCATTCTAACAGTGAGACTGGCTGTGGGACAGTTGTGACATCACTTTGGTGTAGGCAATGAGCACTTGGAGAGGTACTCAGAGGACAGTCCAAGCCAGAATATCTGAGGCATGTCTCCACTGCAGCTGTGTTAGAAGAGATGATCAGTGTATCTACCCTTACTGTAGCTACAGTAGCTTGTTTGCATTATCTGAGGGTGAAGAATGAGGCAGGATTTCAGAGATACTTAAAGAGGTTGACTACTGGTACTCATTTACACCACAGGAAGGAAAGGAGGAGTAAGTGCTTCTGAAATTCCCGTGAGACACTTGTTACCTTCTTGGAATTATAACTGTAGAAACCAGAAACTTGTAACGAAACTGTTTGCAAATTGCAGTTAATAATACAAATTTTAAAATACACTAATGTTTAAATAGAATTATTATTTGTCTTCTCCCCCCCTGCACATACACTAGAACACAGCTTAGCTGACAAAACAATGCAGCAATGCTATATTTGTGCTCTTTAAATACAATGCTGGTTTTAATCTACAAGTTGCTTAGTATAAATCTTGAGGGTGAGGGAGAAGAAGAAATGATCATCTAATCACCAAAAAATAGGCCATTCTTCATCTTTAATGCAATAATATTTAAGGAGATTCTGTGATTCTGTGATTTCTGATACATCAAACCCAAAGAAAGGTTGGTTATCCCTCAGTTATCTATAGTCTGAGGTCCTGAATTACAGGTTCTCTATTCATTACCTAGTACTACCAATTTCTGATGCAGGGGAATGTGGAAAGAAATTTCCATGAATAACTCTCCTTCTCAGAAACCAAATTCTACTAAGGGGAGAAACAGTTTCCTGGCCCAGCAGGTAAAGCAGAGAAAAGCAATTATATATCTACTCAGGCCTCAAGAGTCATCTTGTTCCCAAAGCATATCCTGCATTCTTTTTTTTCCCAAGACTGTTCAGTTGTAATTTGGCTGAGTGCTCCAGATTCCTCTCTTGCCTTGGTGTCTGTAAGCAGCTAGTTTTAGCGTCTCTTCAGATAACATGCTAGCACTTGAGATCTTGTTCTTATGCACCTATTTCTCCATCTTTAACCAGATTAGGAGCTCAGTGAGCTGGATTTCCCAATCCTGCTAGGTAGCTAGATATTGGACAACCCTGATGTCATGATATATAGACTCCTTATGATTCTAGCCCAAAGTGCCTCTCAGGTCAATTCCCAAGGTGGTGAAGCTTGGACTAGCTGTCTTCAGAGCCACATCCGGTAGACACAACTAACTCATAAAGGAGGAAGCTTGGAAAAGTGTAAGAGTCTTTTTGATGAAATAAGTCTTTTTATGCACAGACTGCTTTCTTGAGGTATTTTCTGGTGGTATAATCTTTGACAATAATCCTTACACTGACAAAGGGAGCTTTCAAGAAAAAGAAAGAACGAACAACTTTTAAAATTGGATACATGAAGATATAAATGACATAAGGAAATTAGAACTCAAGGTGAGCTTCAAGGCACCAGGGGGTGGAGGTGCAGGGAAGAGAAGCAGTGAGCAATGGCAGTGATTGAAGAAGGGAAACTGAAAGGAATCACAGGGCACAGACTTCCACGCAAGTTTCTCCACAAGGCTCCACAAAGCAGGTGTTGGCCTGTGCTCTCCCCAGCAGCCCTCCTCAGCATCATAAAACCATCAGTGCTTCTCTATGGCTTGCCCTATAAATGTTCAAAAGGGTAAAAATCTGACATCTTCACACCACTACTACATGTGCAGAAGATGGAAGTGCACAAAATGTAGGTTTTACTAGTACTGTAGACCTAATGTGAAGCAAATATTAAACCATGGTTTGTATATCTTTAACTTCATTTTAATATAGATAGTGGAGTTGTGCATAGCTGTGAATATATACTTTTTCTGTTTTGTCCATATTGTCCCAAAGGAGTCAGTCCAAAATCATATTACCTTAGACAAAACTTCCACAAGAGACTTATTCACAATAATTCATAGATAATTTTACAACATCATTGCCCGAAGTGTGTGCTATATATTCAGAATATAAATAATATATGGTAATATAAAAATACATCCAAGATAAAGTTTATTTAAATTATTAAAATTAATTTAAATTCTTAAAATTCTGAAAGGTTTATGAAAGGTCCTCTCATGCCTTTGGTTTATGAAAGGTCCTCTCATGCCTTTATTGCTTAATAACTGCAGTGAAAAATTGCTTTCCACAACAGACTTGTGTTGCCAAAGCACCATTGTATCATAAATCCTAAAACTTTTATTGCTGTTAAGATTATACCTCACGTAGAACGGCATACAAAGAAAACCCAACCTGAACAGCTTACCTTGGCAGTGTACTCCAGAGATCTATAAACACATATTACAAAGCTACAGCAATACATAATGAAGCGAACCTGCGGATCAAGAAGACTGTTAATGGAGAACACTCTACTAATTTCTCTTTTTCTTGTTTTCCAAAGAGAATTCTACCTCAAGAGCCATCAAAGAGCAAATCTAACATAATGTAACATACAGAAGGAGGCACTTAGAAACCTCAAATCAAGTCACTTAGGGCTTCACAGGTCATCTCTGACTTAAATTCCTCCAGGGAAGTAAGCAACAGTCAGTACAGATTTCTACACTACTAGAAACTGTTTCTATCTTCTTTTCAGAAAGACACAGCAGTGATTTCATCATGTTGAATATTATATAAGGTGTAACCTTACAAAAAATGCAATCAAAATAAGAATATTGATCACAGATTTATCCAAAACAACCTCTACTTATGGTCCCAGCTGGGGAAGATTAATTTCTACACCAGTGATTCTTCTGCTCTTCTGATGTCACAGTATGACAATCAACATTTTACTCTTCTGAAGGGCTGGGAACATTGAATTTTTAAAGTAGATATGAAGTATCTTTCTGATGTGTAAATATTTGTAGTGATTTGAGAAATAGTTTTACTTTTTGAAGCAGTATTCCATAAAAAATCTTGTGTGTATACATGTATGAGTGTGTGTACGAATATATTTTAAGTTTAAAAGGACAGAAGCAGAATAAGATGTCTCGTATTTTATGAACAAAATCCATGCATTTTGCACTGTGTATTCCGTGTGTGTGTTCGGTACATTTGTTACTTATTTATCATTATTTTTAAAATCTGTGCTTTTTCCTTGCTCCCTTAAAAATAAGTGTTTTTCAACTGAGAATGATACGGAAAAAAAAATTTGCCTTGTTTGTGGTACCAAGATTACCCATAAGAACTGAACCTAGTCTTTTTTCCTGTATGTGAGTATGAGTTAAGAATGTGGCACCTCTGTAATGAGGGAGGTTCAGACTTTTTTCTCCTGTAGGTACCCACCAAAGGGAGAAAAAGAGATTTACGGTAAGAACTGGCTGGCACTACTCATAGACAGCAAAAAAAGCAGAGTGGGTGAAGAATTTTTCAAACATTTAAGTAGTCATAGAAGCACTAATGTGTAAGGAATTATTTTTCTCTATACACTTTAAAAACATCACAAATGCTTTATGTGCAATTATTTACACTTACGCCTGTGTACATGTATACTGGTATATACATAGGTAATTATAGAACTTGACATATACGTTTGCTTCCTGCAAATATTCCAAAAGAAAGTAAAGTAACTAAGCAAGAGTGTGTAGTAAATCAGAAAACCCATATGAGTACTGCTGAATATGGAGACTGCATTCTTAATTGCAGTTATGCAATCTGACAGTCTGATTCTAACTTTTACATATGCACAATTAACTAACAGCAGGATCATCCCATCCTTCAGCCAGACTGGTCAGCTGCCCAGAGATGCTAAATCAGAGGGGTGGTGTGCCTGGAGCACTTTCCAACACTGTTTCTGTTTCATTGGTTGTTAGCTACTCACATAAAGACAGAGGATTGACAGCATTGGTTTTTTCCCTGTAATGATGAAAACAACTTGGGGCAAGGCTGGGTAACCATCTAGGCACGTCGGAATGGTTATATGTCAGATATTCAATGTTGACAAGAAACAAACTTCATATCAATGAACAACAGGCCTAAGTAATAAACAGAAAGGACAAAGAAATAGATGGAATGCTAGAAAATTATGATTATTGCTGGGGATTGGAAATGTGATGCAGAAAGCAGCCTCAGGATGCATCCCAAAAGCTAATATAGACATTCTCAGAGGTTTTATGTAGCAGGATAAAAAGCATGCCACAGTATTTGCAGCAAAATTGAGCAGAATTCAGTCTTTCTAAAAACTGATCCTGTAAAATAGTCACAAGTTTATCCTTGCCATTTTGTTTTAGAGGTATATTAAAATACATTGAGCCAATTACTTGGGTACACATTGGTGCTTATTAGGTGACTGAAAACGCTGAGTCAAAAAGAAGCATCTTGACCCATTTGTGAATTATGACGAGACTGGCATCCAAAAGACTTTGGAAGGGAATAATTATGAAATGTCTGTCATTTCATCATAACAGTCTGTCTTCAATCAAAGCATGTTGTAAGTAGAAGTGTTCAGAAATTATCAAAGGAAACAAGGTTTTGTCAAAAAATGCTACTTTATCCAGTCTGAAGTCTTTCATTTAAAACATCTTGGGTTCAATGAGGTTTTAGCAAACTCAAGGCACAGTTCAAAGAGAACCCTGCCTGGATTCCTGCGGTGTCTGGCTGGGCTACAGACATTGGAAACAGCCACTACAGGTCAGATCAAAACTAAATTAAAAAGAAACTTCCAGTGAACCTGGAATCCCAGTTTTGGGCCAGCTTTGCATATGAGGTTTTATAATGCTATTTAAAAAAATAAAACTTTGTATCTAACAGCTACAGCTCAGGAGGGTGCTTTTTTTTTATAGAATAGATTTTTGTCTTCAAGAAGACCCACATTAACTATTTAAAATTAGAAGAATGTGATTAAAAATGCACACTGTTCTTCCACTATAATCTGTAAAGAGGCTCTGAAACAAATTAGCCTAAAACTGATTTTTTAGGAACACGTACATTAAATATATGTATATATATATATATATAAAAGAAAATTTCTAGTGATAAACATGCCTTGCTGCACTTCATTTGGTATATTTGGTGACTTTTGATAAAAATAACAGACGTAGTGTTCATTACCCAAGAGTAAAGTGAAAAAATAATTAATGCACACATAAGGTGTGAATAAAGTAATTTTGCTTAAATATGTTCATGGGATATTCAAGGGATAAATGTCTAAAATTTCAAAAGACAGTTCTGCATATCTCAGTTCCTTTAGACTGATTTCAGGTATCTCTTGCTACCATTAATAAAATGGTTTAAAGTTGTAATGTATATGAACTATGTATTTAACATACAAAATATGCATATTTAAGTATCCAAATGTTTAGTTAGATATTGAGAAATACAGAGTGCTTGGTGGTAATAACAATATTGAAGTATGCAGAGAATACCATTACAAATATTTTGGGGTTTTTTGCTAAAGTAAGTAGCAATCACATCAAGCAAAAAATATTCACATTTCTTGTTTGTATGTTTCCTACTGCATAATGGTATAGCACAATCATGCTAGAATGTAAAGAGAGATAGTAGACCAGCTGAAGGGTACACACCCAGGCAAACGCATAAGAATTATCATCTTGTGCAAGATACTTAGCACTGTCTTTAAAGCTTATAAAAGTTTTCAAATAATTTTTTGACATCCAGAATTGTTTCTGAGCCCTTCTGTCTGTACTAAAAATAAGAAAACTGGTGTGTTTCTTATCAACTTATTTGAAAGAAGAATCCTATTGAAAACTAAACTCATTTCAGTTACATGCTGAAGTGATTGTGCTAAAGGACTTGCTGTATAAATGGAGCACACAAGCCAAAAACAATACAAACGTTTAGCTGCTGGCTTTAGCCAGTCTCTTTCATTGCAAATCATAATTGCTTTAGGACTCTCTGAATCCACTTTTGAATTCAAAGCTTCAGACAAATAATTGGATTTCCTGAAAACATGCTGAGCTGTGTTGCTCTCCCTGTCTTGTTTTATGTCCTCAGGGCTCAAGTCTCTGCTTTATATCAAGCTGCACCTAGTAGGCTAATTGGAGGGATGGGTAGATCACTCTGCATTAACATGTCCATCTGTATTAAATAAAATCTCCTCAACAGTCTTTATCGTCTTCAACAGAATTATCACTTCAGAGTTGAAGAAACAGGAAATCAAGTAAAAATGGCTGTGTAATTTACCAATGGCTTGGGTACCTTAGCCCTGTAGACCTATGATCCAAGGCAATTATATTCTAGCTGACTTATTT
Source organism: Apus apus (assembly GCF_020740795.1). Taxonomy (NCBI): domain Eukaryota; kingdom Metazoa; phylum Chordata; class Aves; order Apodiformes; family Apodidae; genus Apus; species Apus apus. The sequence continues at coordinate 91,113,022 of NC_067283.1, read as the reverse complement.
TTACAGTACTTTGACATTGTATACTCACTTAATGTGTCTCACTGACTGCAGGGCAGCTCTAAATATGCTCTGGGCTATCTGTGTAGACAGTTCTTGCTCTAGGTAAAGTACAGCTGAAATACCATTTGAGTTTGATCTGCAAGGCTTGTAAATATGTAATATCAAAGATTAAGCTCTTCAGTTTCCCAGTATTGTGAGAGGTCTACAAAAGATATCATATTAACAAATGAGGTGGTTTTTTTATTGTTGATATTTAGCATTAATAACATGTCATAAGCTGGTGATGTTTGTTGTTTTTTCCCCCACACATGTGTGCAGAAAAAGGATAATCAAGTTAGAGTGACTGCTAAGACAAAAAAATGGTCCATTGCCTATGAAATCTCTAGGGTCATATTTGCACTAAGAGTTCTCCTGGCATTACTGTGTTTGTTCAGAGTCTGAAAAATTTGCACCTTCTTGTTGACCTCATTGTACTGAAAAACACTATAACCTGGCACTGTGAGGACACAGTATTGCTTTAAGGGAGGTCTGGATGGCTTCACTTTAGATATTTAATGAAATGGCATAACAACATTGATAGAAATAGTTTTATTGTATCTCAGCACCAGTTTGATGGTACTTTTCAGCCCTTAGCATACTACTTGCAATCTCTTTTATTACAGCTACCACCTCTACCTCTTTCCTCTCTTTACTGTCCCAAGCACAGCAGAAGATGGAGACACCTGTCTAGTTTTCACAGTAAGCAACTATCTTCCATAATCTCTGTCTGTTAGCCAGTGGGGTATAACTTACAATTCTGGCTCTTTGAGGAATTTTTTCCAATTAAAAAAAATAATATTTTTATTGTTGTTATTTTTTAAACCGTTTTTGTGCTCTTGGATTCTATTACATCATACTTAATATCAGCAGAGGCCATTTTGAATGGCTGGAGAGGCTGCCAATACTGCAAAGAAGTGTGCATTGAAGAATTATTGTGCAGAAACATATCTAACTGACCATCTTTTCATGTTATTGCTCTTCTGGTCTGGGTCTGCATGAGTTTAAAGTTGTTTTTGTCTCCTATGGTTTGTACCTTTACTTGATAGATACCAAAAGAACCTTACTGGATCAGACTAGAGGACTAGTGCCAGAATCCTGTCTTCTGACAGTAGCCAGGAGGAGGAGAATGGCTAGTGCCACCTGCTTCCCATGAGACATCAGAAAACCACCAGTCACTTCAGGGCTTACCATATGCTCTAGGCCAATTCTGAACAGATTTATCAGGATCATGCCACTACTGACCCTTTTGAATGCTGTATGTTACTTCTCTCCATGTTAAAAACTAACCATATATACTTACTTTCTCTGTCATCTCTCTTAGCCACTTTTACCTTTGCAAAGACTTTCTTTATTCTGCTAGGATAACTGGGTTTCCTTCACACCCTGCCTGATTCAGAACTTCCTCCTCTGAGAGCAGATCCTCAGCAAGCTTTTTTTTGTCTCTATGGAGGGTCCTTCCTCCTGGTTTGGTGTATTGTTACAGTCTCTGCCAATTATGGATGGATCTTATTACCGGGGTTAAGTCCTAACCCACCCAACCCTGCCATCATTTGAAGAAATATAATAATTTCAACAAACATCAATGGCCCTTCCAGATGACCATTTATTGCCGAGTGACACACAAGCTATCACATTGCAAATGGTCACAAAAACATACCCATCTATGGTGATGTTTGCATTTTCTATGCAACTCAACATATAAACTAGGAATTCAGTTATGTCTGGTAATAGAAAAGTTGGCCAAAGCTGAAATTAAATCTGTATATTAAATGAAATATAGCACCTTCCATCTTTAATAGCTGATATCTTTCTTCAGAAACCAAATTTAGTCTCATGAAGAAACCCCCTGTGAACAATGTAGCTGTAACCATTGATGACTGATCTACAATATAATGTGCAATTATTCCATTTATATTAAGATGAAGCTGTGAAAAGCTACATCTGAATCAACACATGATGGTTGATCACATGATAATGCAGGTAGGAAGGGACCTTTGTTCCAAACTGCTGCTCAAAGCTAGAGGTCAGACTGGGTTGCTTATGCCTTTGGCTCTCATTCTCCAACCACACACCATTGAGAAAAGTCTGGCTTTATCTCCTCAAAAAGATCCTCTTAAGTGCTGGAGCTGGTGCTGGATCCCCTCAATGTTGCCTCTTCCCAAACTAAACAAACTCTATTGCCTCAGCCAATCCTCAAATGGCAAGGGCTCCAGCCTCTGACTGTCTTGGTAGTCCCCATGCTGTACCTGCTTCATTCAATTAGCATTTTTATTTTCTGAGCCCAAAACTGTATTCAGTATTCTAGATGGTGCAAATGATCGCTTCCCTTATGCTACCGGCTATCATCCTATTACTGTAATCCAGGATGCAGATGGATAGATATGTAGATAATAGCCCAGGATAGTGGAAATGTCTGGGCTCTGACTTCAGAGGCTTGGTTCTTCATGGCATGAACTCTCTAGGACTGGGAAATTACTGCTTAACATTTTCAGAAATAACAGTATGAGCAGACAGTGGCTATACATTTCAACCAGTGAAACCACTTCAGTCTGTAGAGATCTCCAAGTCATGCACTTTGATGAGTACATGGTAGGCTAGAAAGGTTTTCTGCACAAACAGCAGTTAAAGGCTCATTGTAACTAGCACCCAAAGTCAGAAGCAGTCAAACACAACCTGAGGTGAAAGGATGTGTGCTTAACTTTGAATACTATCAGCCTGATTAATGTGGAAATATGCTCAGAAAAGTGAATTAGTAATAAGGTCCCTCTATGGCTGTTTTCTGCTAGATCAGATTTTCCACCCTGTGGGATTTCTATTGAAAGGAAATAGGTAAGGACACTGTCATATTCCATCTACAAGCTGAGATCCACCTGCTTGAGAAGCTGAAGTTGCCTGACATACAGGACAGGTTCTGTGGATGAGACTGTGTGGCTGCTTAAAATATGATCAGACACCCTTCACAAGGTGCCAGTGGTAAATGCTCGACTGGCATAATTTTTTGTGGAAGTATTTGGTTTTACTCTGGAGTTTGGATAGATTAAGGCAAAAACTTATACCCAAGACACAGGATCTTGGATGATGATTAAGTTTTCATTTTAAAAACCTGTTTTTAAACCTCATACTTTGATGTTAAAGATGGAAATGCAAACATTTTATTGACACTACAAACATGTTAGCAAGACTGCAGTCAGGAAGGAATCCGCAAACATAATGTCTGTATTGGAAAAAAATCAAGCCTAAGTGACACTTAGGGAGGAGGTTTCTTCATTTAGAGAAGAGACTGGATTGTCCTCATTGGTGTGATGTGAAAGCCCACAGGGCTCTGCTCTTCTGCTTTCTCATGACTTTGTGTAAATTACCCTGTTATGACCATTCTAGATATGGACAGTTAACTGCTCTGTCAGGAAAAAAAGTTGATCCTAGATTTCAGAAAAAAGTTGTTGGCTTCACATCAGAATAAACATGTTGCAGAGTCCAGATGCCTGCAGCCAGTTATTATTTAAGCAATAAAATCCTTATTTTTGGCATCAAGCCTTATAGTTTTTGTGGGAAAGGAAGAAGTTATACTATTTGCCTTCTTGCTATTTCATTTATATCACAGAAATGGAATGTCTTTCACAGTTGATTATATGTACTTTCGTAATTCATAGATGTAAAGCCAAAAGGCCTCCATGATTCCAAAACATTTTGTAGCCAAGCCTCTCCCAAGACTCTTTCAAAACTTACTAGTACACCGTTCAGGCCTGAAATGCAATACTTGCCAGTTACCCAATAGAACAAATGCTTATACTGCTGAAGTAAGAAGGAGCCACCTTTGTCTTCCTAACAGGGATGTCTTTTATAAACCTTCCTTTAGAGTATTCACAAAGAATTTTTGTTACTCTAATGCCCTTTGGGTATTGAGACTAGCTATTGATATTCAGCCACCACTAAATTTTTGCTTTCAACATTAGGACAAGAAGGGGAATGTTAGAAAGTGTAGTTGCATTTCAAGGGACATCCCCTGGACCTGGAGAATGACCTGAGACCTGGGAATATTGCCTTAAATGAAGGCACTAATAAAATCTCAATCTATTGTGTTCTTCCAAAGATGGGAGGTAACCTTGGGACATGCATGTGGGAAAGATTTTCAGTTCTTTAACCCACTGGAAAAATTTGTAACAGGTCACAGTTATTAGAAGCTAAAATTACAGAAATTGAAGTTAGAAGTGTTTGGGTTTTTTGTTTTGTTTTGGATTTTTATGGTGCTTTTGTTGTTGTTGTTTTAAAATAGTATACATAATTAATTGCTTGAGGAGCCCTTCTCAAACTGTAGTAGCACTCAATTACTTGAAGTCTCTTAAGCATGCTCTCAGAACACAGAAGTAGTAGATCCAACTGCATAAAAACTCATGATCTAGTAAAAGGTGGTGGAAATTATAGAGGTTTCCCTCACCAACTCTCAGGTAAGAGACAGTACACAAGCTTTAGGGAAGCAATAATGCAGTGGGTAATGCAATATCAGGAATGATAAAGAGACAGAGATGGAAGACTACGGTGTAATCAATAAAATTGAAGATACTGTACAGATAGGCAAAAACAGTTGGAGCAAGCTCTGTAGCACACTTGCAAAGATAGCATTGAACTGCCCACCAGATGCTATCAGGATGACATGGTGTGGGCACAGGAGAAATGGCAGTCCTTATGCACTGGGAGACCAGTGTAGCACTGGAACACAACATCCTGAGCAACTGTAGACACTCCCTCCTAAGGAGTTTACAAAACAGATGTACAAAGCTGTGGTTTACCTGCTCTGTTATTGGCTGTCAGCTTGTCAGCTTTCAGATGGGAGGCAGTGCTGAGCACTCACAAAGACCTTTCCCCATTGAGATTTCTGTAACACTGTTATTCTGTGATTCCAACTATATCAGCAGAAACAGAGGGGTAGTGGGGATTCCAAAAGTGTCATGGTATCTTAAGATCTTCAAAATTCATTTACTAGGCTGTTAGATGCCTTTAGAAATACTTTTCTTGTTACATTGCTAAATGTTTCACTATTAGTACAGGGTGCAAGAAGGTTAATTATGGAAGCTGAGTCTGAGACCTTATGCTCCACAGGGACGGAAAACACACACAGCGCTCACTTACACACACACACATACAAGTTAACCAACCCTAATTCTTTAGACAGGACAATTTGTGGTTTTTCATACACTAGTTCTTCAGCAGAGGTCATAGGTTTACTTCAAGATTTCCTTTGTTTTGCAAGCATACGTTAAAGCTGCATTTTAACTGGTCATCACTGTCAAGTTTAAATACTCAGTTAACAACTCTTAATAGTATATTTTTTCTGTAGTGTAGACTCCTAGTAATACCAAGGAGGAATAAGGTAAGGATTCTGTTGGTTGAATTTTCCTAATGTCTGGTCATTTTTCAAGAGAAAATCTATATATATCTTCAAATTAACTCAATTTTTCTTTCTGTTTAAGGAAGAAATATTTATTTGAATCCTACAAAGTACTTTTGAAGAACACAGACTCAGACCTCAGATATTTCAGTAACAAATACTCAATCATGTGATCATTGTGAATATTTGAATAAAGTATATTTTATATGCATTAGGTTTTAAGTATATAAACAATGTTTTATTCTTGATTTTTTGCAAAATATCTTAGGTTACTTCTGAAACAATGAGAAAAGTATAAACATCTTTTTATGAATAGGTGTTTTGTGCTCATCTTTGCTTTTCCTTAAGGCTTTTTTTGACTGGTCACATTGAACTAAACTTTTATAATCACTTACCATGCTTTGGTACATATTTCAAAGAACATGGACTAAATATTGGATTAAATTAAACCATGTTTTGGCTCCAGTTTGGCAGTCAAACCAGTAACAATAATGTTCTTGATCCCACAACTCCCCCCTGTCCCCTTGGGTAGGGAAAGAGGGAAGAAAATGAGAGAGGGACTTTCTGGGTTGAAAAGTGAAACAAATTAATTTTAATTATTAGTGATAAGGGAACATATATAGATAGATAGATAGATATGGATGTGCAAAACCCAATCACCTCCTTTCTCCCCCAACAACTACCAGAGCAACTATTTCTGGTGACTTCTGGCTGATGGGGGGGAGGGGCGTGTCCAGGCGCACGGATGGGGGTCCTCAGATGATGGGTATGAAGAGAAATGGAGGAAAATAGAGAGAGAAGAGACAGAAGTGACAGAAAGAAGACAGAAAGAGGAAACCGAAGGGCTTGACTTCCGTAATGTCTTAACCTATACCAAAAGGCCAAATAGAGAAAATACTATGAGGGGAATATTCTGATTTGCAGATCCTGCCTTCAGTCTAGTCTGCAGACATGAGCTCTTCTGCTCTTTCAGAAGTGTCCTTGATTGTTATCAGTCCACTGATGCTGCTAAAAAAGTTCACTGAAAGAAAAAAAATCAGCAAAATGAAAATTCACTTCATGCTGGCTCGAACCAGGACAAAGGTGCACTCCAGGAGTGTACTTCAAGAGCTGCAACCACTAATACTCACTGAATTGTTCAATAGTCATAGATCTTATCTGAAGAAATGACCCCAAAATGTCTGTAGGACATGACATGTATGTTGCGTCTTCAGCACAGAAGCTTTTTTTGTGCAGGTCTGCACCTATAGTGCTGTACCATTAGCGCAGACGAGCCCCAAATAATTGGGACATAAAAGGCTCTAGTTGAGATGGAAACTAACTTTGTTCCCAAGCTGAGGTCTTTTCTTTATACGTAGCTTGAAAAATAATAGTATTGAGATGTAAAAAGAAGACAGCATTCAGTGCTGCAACAGCATTTTTAACTTTGTGATTCAGACTGTATAAGATTTTACGCATCATTGCTATCCATGTACAAAGTAGGCTCGTAATATGTAATCAAAATATAATCTCTGAAAAAAAAGCAGCTATATATTTTCTTTATGTTTTAATGTGGAAATCTGACTTGATGAGGAAGTTGAATTATTCCAGTTCAAATGTTTCACTGATTTGGTCTAATATTGTAACAGAAGTATTAGTGGGAGTATAGATAAATGTCTACCCAGATATTGGCAAGGAAAAAGTTGTAGTATCTCTTCTCTCACACTTCGGAAAAACTCAATGTATAACAGCTAGGATTATGTGATTGCACTTTTAATGCAAATTCAATATAATTTTCTTATTATGTATACAGTAATATGGTAGATCATGATAGACTGGAAATGTTCATGTACATCTCTAAATTAACCACTTCCAGACTTCATTATCATAAGAAATCTCTTGCAAGATATTCTTGGTATTAGTCTTCTGTCAAACTAGGCAATATTATTTTATTAGATGTTAAGTGAGTTAAAATGGCATCTTTAGAGAGAAAGGGATATGAGCGGGAAGAGTTTTACTATACAATTTTACAACATCGTGACAGAATATTTGCATTAAATATGAGAATATTTCAGCTTATTTTACTTGAACAGATTGTATATATTGAAGATCAGTTGCTAGAAAATGTACTATACCTAAACGAATGGTCATTTTGAAGAATAAAAATGTTGACATTAAAACATATATAGGAATGACCAGGGAAATGTTGGACCTACAGCATAACAGAAGCCAAGATAAGCTTGATACCTGTAGTCTAGCAAAATGAAAGAAGAGATGAGGTATGATTGTTTTGCATAAAAAATATCAAGTGATGGAGAAAAACACCCAGAAAGAAGAAAATTCAGGTATAGTAAGGGATGATGTTCACAAGGGAGCAATAAGTATATAAACTATCCATGAAAAAAACGTGGCTACAAACTGGAGAGAAGTTTTGTGCCACAGTTGTTAGAAAGAACTACTCTCCAGCAGAATTGTGTAATTAAGCTTACAATCATAGATATTTTTATAATAAAACTTCATCAGTGTACACAAAGTATAAAATCATAGAATCATGGAATGTCTTTGGTTGGAAGGGACCTCTAAAGGTCATCTAGTCCAGACCCCTACAATAAGGAGGTGTATCTCACATTAGAACAGATTGCTCAGAGCCCCATCAAGCCTGACCTTGAACGTCTCCAGGGATGGGCCTCCACCGCCTCTCTAGGCAACCTGTTCCAGTGACCCACCACCCTCATTTCCAGGAACTTTTTCCTACTGTCCAACCAAAATATACCCTTTTCTAGCTTGAAACCATTATCTCTTGTCCTGTTGGTTTATGCCCTTGAGAGCAGGTCTTCCCCAGCCTTCTTGTAGGCTTCTTTCAGGTATTGGAAGGTCACTATAAGGTCCCCCTGGAGTCTTCTCTTCTCCAGACTGAACAACCTCGACTCCCTCAGCCTAACTTCGTAAGAGAGGTGCTCCAGCCCTCTGATCATTTTTGTTGCCCTCCTCTGTACATGCTCCAACAGGTCCACATATATATAATGGTTTCAGTAATAGCAGGTGAGATAACTTATTTGCTTCAGTTTTGGAGTGTATATTAATACAGTATATTGGACAGTTAATAAGATCCTGATTTTTTTAAAAAATGTTTTTCTTAAATATATTGAAATATATTGAAGTATATTGAAACTAAATAGTCAAGGGAATGTACTTACACTCTCCTCACAGAATATCTGCTGTATGCCATGCTCTTATTATATCTTATTATATCTTAGTAGAAATACAATTTTCTATATTATTGTATAGATGGAGTCATTCCTAAAACTGGAAGTTAATAGCTCAAAATCTTTGACATAATATTTTTAAAAGTATTTGTAGAAGTATCATTACATCTCTTACTAAGTTTGTGAGGGATTTCATTCTAGGAGCAGAAGCAGTAATAAATAGTAACAAAGAATACTGCACTTCAGAAACAAGGTCATAGGTCCACCCATGCCGAGATGGGTCATTGATCTGTAGTGCTTAAAGGACACTGACTTCTGTAATCCAAGAAGGCTCTTTGGATAGTATCCCTGTGATCTACGAAAACAGCAGCAAATATTGATTTGTATTGCATTCCTTCTTTTACTGCGAATAATGTAACTCATCTTTATCCAGCTTTTGCAAAACTCCAACCGAAAACCATCATGTTTTAAATTCAACTTGAATAAATTTTATCCAACATTTGTCTTGTCTGTAAAAAGTGAAAGTTCATTGGGGTTTTATATGTACATTGTTAAGCTTAAAACTTTGTCATGTTTACCCAAACCTTTGCATTAATCCATGATTCCTCTTTAATTTCTTGTTGCTATCAACTCTGCCCTGCCAACTCCTCTGAATTACATCTGTACATTTATCTTAACTGAATGAGTGTTTTTTTCCCCACTTGCTGCTTCTTTTTTTTGCAAACTTTTATGTACTCTTGTTGTTGCAAATTTATTAAAAATAATAGTGTCAATATTGATATTTCATCCTTAAATGTAAAAGTAGTTTCATGTCAACATTTTTTACATTGTTTGCAAGGGTGATTTTGAATAAAGAATATCATACGACTATACAACTGTGAACTACTATTCCTACAGGTTTGTTGTTTTTTCTGTTTTAAATATTGTTTGTACACATTTTCATATGCTAGTCTATGCTGGCAACTATTTTATTAAAACATTTCTTTCTACTCAAAGGATTAAATAATGTTACTTGCTTTGATTTGGATCCTATACTACAAATATCCCTTAAAATTGAAATAGTAAATATGTATTACAATGTGTAAAAGAGGAAACTTTACCCCATGTAACTATTTGAGATGTAGTTTGTATTTTCTAATAATGAAATAGAGGTAGGTGTCTTTTCACATTCAAAGTGAAGGTATAGATTTATTTTAATGGATAACTAGTAATTGTACTGTGAATTTATCCCTGCAATATGGAGGTGATTTTAACCACTCCATTTCACTAAAACGGATTATTTAAAAAAGGAAATCACTGGTAATATGTAGTAGTAACTCACATACTTTCTCAATTTTGACATAGTTACTCATAGTTAACTTTTGTCCCACTGTAGATCAACATCAATTATCCTGGTTTGTGGGACATCTATCTATTATAACTAATGTTGACACAAGGCAAGAAAATAATGTGAAAGTCCCATAGCTTATTTGTAGTGGATATAACCAAAAGTGTAACCAGCAAAAATCTGTGAAATTTCTAAGCAGGTATTGAATCCCTTGGTACAGGAGTTTTACTGATTATAAGCTCTGGAAGGAACATCTCACATATATAGCAGTGGCAAGCTAGGGTAGCAGCACATGACTCAGCGAGGCCCTTCTTCTGCTGCAGTGTACATAAAAATTGAATACAGCTGGTAAACAGCTTCTCGGCTAGGACAATGTGGGAGGGTTGTGGGAGCCCACAGGCCATGCCACTGTGTGCTGTGAGCCTTGGGTGGGTTCATTCTGTTTTCTCGAGAAACTCAGGCTCTAGGAGTCTGCTGACATGGCCTCTAGGTTTTGATCATAAGCCATGTATCAGCTACAGATGCAGACAAACGTGGAAGTGTGGAAGCTTCTAGTCAGGAGAAATGGCCACTGGTTTGGGTGGTTTTTTTTCCTCTGTATTTTTTGTTTGTTTTGTTTTATAATATTCTTAATTTATTTATGTATTCCAGTTTGGGTGTTTTAGTTTTGCTTGTTTGTTTTTAATTTTGTTGTTGTTGTTTTTACATTATTATTATTAGTTTCTTTCTTTATTATCTTCACTATAACCTCCAAATCTGCTACATTGCTTCAAAGGTTTTCTCATCAGATACTCTCCTATGATTTTTAAAGTACCACAAGGCCATGAGCTCTCCCAGTGGAATAAGAGATAATTTGGATTCTTTCAACTGTTCTTAAAAACCAGAAAACCTCCCTGCATGAGTGCAAGAACTTTACCTGAAATTGGATCTCTTAGTGCGAACTAGCAAGAGAACAAGAATGAACAGTCTACAGAAAGTGCATTTAGCAAGACCTTCCCATTTCTTGAGTTTCTAAAATAGAAACATTCATCACTCCACTATGAAATTCCTTGGTATATGCACGTTTTCAAGCTTTATGAGTTTCCTAGGTGATTTAACATGTGCCTGTTTATCTCTCCACTGCCTCCCCAAAATTTGAATATTTCTGCTGATTTTAAGCAACTGTAACTTCCTCTAAGCTTCATAAGATCTGAAGACAAAGGTACTGGTACAAAAATCCAGGTACAGCAAGAGAAAGTGATGCAATAATTCCTGTGTCCAGAGACACAGGAGAGATACTTTAGGAATGCCCCAAAATCTTCCACTGAAGCTAGCAACCTTGCAGACACTAGTGTCAATCAACCAAACTCAATCCTAAGCAGTCAGCTTTTATAAGTCTTGGATCGCTCCAAGCAAACTCACTGAGACTTGGGAATGCATATTCACATTGGTTAGACAAAAGGAGAAAATTTCATTCACAGCCACTGCAACAGCAGAAAGGGACATCAGGAATAGCTTCATCTGCAACATTTAGTGGAGAGGGTTTTCCTCTTTGCACATGATCTAAGGATGAAAGATTGAGAGTGAAAGAGAACTACCTAATGTAACAGCTGCAGAAGGGACTATCATCACAGAGTTATATAAGATTTTTTTTTCTTTAATTTGAGAAATGAGTGTGTTTTAACAGAACTGACCTGCACTAATGATACTGGTTGTAGAGACAGATTTTTCTTCTTTTAAATAAAAAATGGTCAGAGTCAGCATATCCACAACAAGAATTGCTTAGGTTTAAAAGGTAGTCATATGGTGCATGACATCACTGTTACACTCTGCTGCAAGGGGTTCAAGAAGGTTTTTGCTGTTTGCTAAAGCAGGCTGTAGTAGAAGCTGACAACTATAGCATCAGTACTAAACTGAACAGCAAGAATGCAAGAAGATGAGAGGAAGAAAGCTTCTTTCACTCCAAGTACAATTCTATCCAAATTAGTAGCAACAATACAAACAGTAACTATGAGTTAAAAAGAGTTACTGATTGTAATAATTACTCATAATATGTGGTAGATAATATAGTTGCTATTGTTGGCTTTGGACATTGCCGTGGTGTCTAGTAGTTCCTTTCAAGGAACTGAGTGGGTAAAAGCTCTGAGGGCTCCAGTGAGATTTCAATTTAAATAAGTCAGACAAATGTTTCTCTGACATCACACATCACTTCAGCTGCAAAATGAGTTTTCCTCACCTTTTTTGAAAACAATGTCTTGTATGCCAGAACATTTTGTGTCTTACCAATTTTTCTTGAATTCTTATAACTTTAAAATACTTTTCCTCTTCTGATTTCTCTTGTACCTCTAAAATTTAAAGACTTGACAGCAAGTTCAAACCACCATTGTAATAATTTGTTGTCAGTGTCATATGTACATTTTTTGTGAAAATACCTTTAAAAATGGAGGGCACTGTGCCATATGAAGTGACTAAATTCTATTTCACTCTGAAATGTATTGCTTCAGTGTCTTTTTCAGACATTTGTGATAGCAATTTCTGAAATACTTCAGTCGCCACCCTGATTTTTAGAAAGCAGTATGGTGATTTTTTTGAAGCAGAATTTCTGAGGGCAAGAACCCTCACTCTACAGCATGAGCTTTCTGGTTTACTTAAGTTTTTCTATTAATAATTAAAGTTTCATTTTTATCTTGCAATCTCTTTCACCCACACTGCACTTGGCTGCTGCCCACCAGTGGTGCCTTGTAGGGAATACATGAAGAGAGAGTAAAACATTTTAGCTATTTTTATTACATTAATAGAAATAATATATGCCAACGCTAAGATACTGTTAGATATTGTTCTGTGTCAGAGAAAAAGAGTAAGGTGACTATTACACAATTATATACACCTGGGAATTCTTACTACATTTTTCTATGCTGGTTGCCAATTCTTCTTCACTAAAGGTAATGCAATTTAACGCTATTAAGTTTTTGCTCCTGAATGCAAAAAGCTTATTTGCGACTTTTTTCTTTTCCATACTGTTCACCTAGCAATGATATATGTATTTCAGTAGATTGCCAAGCTACTATATTGCTTGTCTAGAAAGAATGACTGCCTTACTTGCTACTTGAATGTTGGAAGTCATCCTACCTTTATATTTTAATACTAGAGAGGCTAATAAACTTCTTAAACCTTACTAAGCAGCTGATTTACTAGCTCTGTATATAGTTGTGCTAATCAACCACTGACCAAATAATCTGGAAAGTGAAACATTAAACCATAAAAAGGCACATAAACTTTTTACTATACAAATTTATTGTCACATAGAAATAAAATCAATTTCTATGTATGCAAAGAAAGAAATACAGACTTCTCTGCTATTTTATCACCTTTTTCAGTCTTGATATATGTACAGAAAATCCGAATGCCTATTGTTTGGAGAGCAGGGGTAAGGGCCTGATTCTTTACTGTATTGCAATAGCATATTGATTTCCATCATTCATTCTACTGAAGGATTGGACTGGAGGCAGAAATAAAGTATTTTATTTAAATGAAATAAAAAGCATTTTGCAGTTTGTAGTGGCTTTCTAGTGTCTGATTGTATTAACCTGATGTTATACCGAGAACTTTCTAGCATATGACTAACAAGTACCATGTCTGGTTTGCTCTTTATGTGACATACTGTGTGTAACCTTTTCTTTTCATTGGGTTTTTATTTGTTTCAGTTTGCTTTGGGAAGATATCCATGCCTTGGTACTTGTAATCTCCAATATAACTAAAAGGAAATACACCTTGCATTGGGGATGAAAGATGGTGGCATTTATGCTTTTTCATACTTCTGTAAGAGTAATTCTGTTGACTATTAAAAATATTATGTACAGGTGTGTAATGTCTTCTTAAAAGCTACCAGTAGAGCTACAGTAACATGGAACTGAGCATGGATAAAGTTACAGACTGAACCGATACAAAGTTATGTATATTCAGCCAATGGAAACTACATGATAACCGTTCTCAAACTGATTTTTCCCTGACCATCAACTCTAGGCCATCCCAGGCAGTGAAGGGGAAGCAAAATTTGTGTCAAGCAAATACTACCTCCTCTGGGACTTTTGTTGTCTGAGCATTTCTTGCTGCTTCAAGCAGATACTAAATAGATGTAGAGAAAGAATTTAGGACTGAGTCATAGTGTTTTTGCAGAACTATTTTGGGTATGTCCTGCCAGGAAGGATGTAAAACCTTCCAATTCAGTAAGCTTGCCTCCAGCACCTCCGTGAGGAAAGACCCCAATATCTCCTGCTGGTGAGGCTGATCACTCCAGATGATGAGTGCATGTCTTGCACCTCTGCAACTATCTCTGCAGCTATCATCTAACTGAACACTAAAGATGCTTCTACTCAGCAAGATGACCTAAGTCTGGGAGGTTGCAAATATGTATTCTCTGCATCACCCAGGTGACCTTGCAGATGTTTTTTCCTACCTCCTCTATAAATTTAGTCAGTGTTGGAAGGATTGATGCTAAAAACAGTGGCTTCTTCTTCTGTGTATTTCTTGTGACATGTGTGAAGGAGAGACCCTTTGTTCTCTGACTTAAGTGTTGGCTGTTTTGGATGTGTCTATGGTTGTTCAGGTCAATGTTTCATAAGCCAGAGAGGCTGTAAGTTGGATTCACAGACTAAAGTCATCTGCAGTTGTCATCTGAGGTGAGACCCTAAAACTTTGGAAATATTAATACTTTGACTGGTACAGGTGAAAAAGATCTGCATTATCTGAGAAAGCATCTTAAATGTGTGCAGTGTCTGTGAAGAAGGTTGAAGAATGTTCTTTGGCAGCATTGACGAGGTGTATTAGCATAGCTCTGACAGGTTAATTGGAGGCTTTTGGCTTCTTATACAGCTTCAGATTAGGGTTGAATAATTCCTGAAATTTCTACTTCATCAGACTTCATTTTTTGTTACACATGTGGATGTTTTATCTGGTCAGAGATATTGTAACTTTTTTTTTTTTTCATAATTGTAGCATTTATTTTCCTATAATACTGTTTTAAACTTGTAGTAATTACATCATGGTTCATTGTCTGTTACTGTCATGGTACAATGTCTAGTAAATTTCAGTTTGGCATGTTTGATTACAGACTTTACAGTCATAATTCTAATAGTGCCCTTTCTAAATTATTTCAGTAATCATTATATACATTTTCCCTGTATGAGAAAATAATCTATGCATATTTATATGCATGTCACCAGACTCCAATGCACATTCTTTATTTCATTTCATATGCAATAACATATTTCTTTCTGTTAGATATTTATTTTAAAATGCCTACAGTATTAACTGTATCAACATTATTTCACTTATAATTTTCTTTATGGCATTTGGATTTTTTGTTATGATTTGGATGTTCCTTTGCCTCTTCTACACGTCTGTTTTCTTATTGCAGGTTTTTTCTTTCTATTTCCATTTTCATGTTTCATTGCTCTTGTACAATATCAGTTTTTTCACTGGAACTTGCAATCTCTTATGTTTTCATTTCAGTACAGATATCCTGTTTCTGACATAATTCCAATAATTAACCTGTCAGGATTTTTTGCTTTATCTTTATATATAGTTCATGTATACCCCTATTAGGAATTCTCTTCCTCGAATGGGAGATAAGATTTGCTGTATATGTTCTATTTCACTAGATTTTTCTCTTCAAACCATTTGCTATAGTCTTAGATCCCAAATTTATTTGTGCACTCATGTCCAATTTATATTTAATACATTTCATTTCTGTTTAATGTAGTATTCCAGTCAGTAGATGTGGTTTCTCTTCAGGAATTCCCATAAACAAGTAATCTTCATTAATGTTATTCTTTTTTTTCAAGTGGATGAAATCCTCTCTGCTTAAATCGTCTTAATTTTCAACAACTTAATATCTGTGGGGATCATTAGTGGTGCCAAGTCCTGTGTTAGGAATACATATGTTTTATTTCTCAATAAGTACATTTTATCATACCTGGAATGATTTTAAAAAATAATTTATTTCTTGCAAGTACAGTCCAAAAGCTTGTGTTTATGTGCTGTATTCTCATGTTTTGTAAAGTCATTTGACTTTTATTTTGAAAACTCATTGCAACAAACACTTTGTCTCTATATGCAGCTTGAAGGCCCACTCCATGCTTTCTTTGGCTTTTTGATCCTTTCACTAAAACTTGTTCCCTGGTCTTTAGATTTAGCTGTATTCATCTTTTTTTTCCAGTTTTTCCAAATTTAAATTGCAACGCCCTTGTGGTCTGCTTCTCATTTTTGACTCTTTGAAATCTTCTAAGGTCTGGTTTCAAATTAGGGATTTAATGGAAATAATTTATTTACAGTTGCATACTTAACTTGGTAGGCATATATATCCTTTAAAAGTTTCTTTACCTTGTTACTCTTTCCTGTAAAACATATTGCTGGGAGTTAATTATTTCTCACTTCAGTAGCACTGTCTGGTAACTATTCTGTTTTTATGTTACCTGAAACAAAAACTCAACAGGATCAGAAGAAGATAAAATTAACATGTGCATGTAATTTTTTTCTTTATGGCTTCACTTACTTTCTTGAAGAAATCACATTCTTCTATCCTAGTGGTTTACACAGGTTTCTGGAGACATGGGCTTTTTCAACAGTTTTTAGATTCTCCATCTCCTTCCACCCTTTCCCCCAATTTCTGATTTTTCTAGACATTTTTTCTATAGTACTGCCCAGTTCTAGTACCTCATAGTGTTTACAGGGATATTGGCTATTTGATGGACAATGTGAAAGCTGCAGACATTTAGAAGATAGCTGGAAGTAAAGGCAAGATCAATGTGACTTGTCTCATTGGCTCCACAGAGGATATGTAACCAGTCACAGTGTTTCCCTGTGATGCTCTCAGTGCCGGATTCAATAGCCATCCATTTTCTCTAGGAATACTCCTGATACTTTCCCAGGTGTTATGCCACAGGAGTATTCAGCCCTGCCAGCAGGCTTCAGGCTGTTGTGGGTCCCAGAGGATATGCATGGGACCTCTTCTACAGGGAAGCTGTGGAGCTCTTACCATGACTTACCACTCCAAACTGTGCTTCCAAACTCCTTTGGAATTACCAACATGTCTCCTTGGAAGGAGGTATAGAAAGCAGAAGATACAGCTTCATATCCCCAACTACACACCCGTTGATTTGAGGTTCACTTGCACCACGCTGTCTTCTTCCTTGCTCTCTGACACAGCATGAGTAACCTCTGTGAGGACATGCAAAAGGAAGGGCCGTGTCTCTATGAGATGCATTAAAAAAATTGTGTGTTACTTTTCCCCATGAGCCAGGATGGGAGCTGCTCTGAGACTGGATTTCACTGGAGAAGGAGATTGGGTCTGACTTTTATATCTGCCCCACTACTGCTCTAGTTCATCACTGCTGAAAGGGTGTCTCTGGGTCTTCTACCCACCTGAAAGGACTGGAGGCAATACTGGGGTTGAGATCAGCTTTGGTTCTGACCTGCACACAGAGGTAAGGGGCAGCTAGGTGTTTCTAATTACCTCCTGTCACTTCAACAGGCAAAATATTTCTTCACTCTTCTTCCTTTCCTGCCCTTTCTCTTCCCTTGTCCTTTCTCTGCATTCCCTTCTCACTTTACTATCCTCTTGCTACCTCTGTGGACCTAACTTCCACCTTGTGCTCACTGTATATGTTTGTGGTGACTTGGTCCACTAAAATGGCAAAAAACCCACTCAATTTTCTATGAGTGTGTTTTCCAGAATCTAGTCTGTCAAACTGGTTAACAAAAATCTGGCAAGCACTGGCATACGTTATGATGCAGAAGCTTGTATTTGGGAACAAGGGAGATGAAAAGGAGGAACGTGAATTACCCTCTTCAGAACTGGTGAGTTGTTAAATCAGCTGAAACAGTAACCTTACAAATACTAGGCTTGAAGAAGCCTGTGCAGGACAACTAACACAATCCTGTGTCATGACTGCAGTGTGAGGCGAGGAACAAATGGACAGTTTGCAAGGTCACCCTGTTCCCGGCATGGGCTGTATCACAGCTGAAGGCACAGAGAAGGGAATGGCATACTGTTATTGATCACAGTCTGTGTCCCACTGCCAGTGGATCTGCTCCCTTCATTTCAGAGGAAAAAAAAAAAAAAGATTCAAGGAGTTTACGTCTGTTCCAAGGTGAATGATGCTGATTTAGCTTCTCTTTGCCAAAAAGGCAGTGCCAGAGCTGTTTGTTGGAGTGACCAAGGCACAAGAGATAGCTGTGAAGGTGAAACGTACATCTGGTCTCAGACGTGTATGAACCTCCGATTAGGCCAGTTTGTCACAATACCCTTCATCAACAGTAAAACTAGCCACACTTTTTCTTCCTCTTTATTAAACTACAGCACAAATATTTAGAAAACAACATCCTATAGCAGACTGGAGAAACTTAAAGCCACTCCTGAGAAGCTGTGGGACTTCCTTTTGTGGGCTTCTGCAGTGGACTTGAGATTGAAAAAGCAAGCCCTAGATAATACTGTCAAGTGACTTGATTGTCTTGTGAATTTTCTAGTTTTTTGGGCCAGTGAATTCCTCAAGTTAGACCACTACCTGATACAAAACACAGTAATTAAATATGCTTCAGAAGTTCTGTTTAGAACACTCTTACATGTACCATGAGGTAACTGTGACAGAACCAAGCCAGGCCACATGCCAGATTTATGTAAGGCAACTCAGCAAACAAATCCTCAGAAACCTGAAGGAAGGCCAGCCCTTCTCCCTGTACTGGATAAGTTTTAACTATTTTACTTCAAAGTACCAGCAAACAGATACCCTTAAGGGTTGTCAGAAATTAGTCGTGATAAAAAATAATGCATCTTTGTGAACATTAGTGAAAAGGATATCAGCTATTTAAAACCTGGACTTGTGATCACAGTGCACCACAAGACTGAATCTGATATCCCAAAACAGGGCATACAATAAATGATTGAGAGCAAGATAAGCATGAATGAAGTAATATCAAGGCAAAGTTTAACTGATGTGGACTTCGGAATGCCTTGGGAGAAGCTTGAAGATCCGGGTTTGTCAGTGTTGACTTTTAACTGCCTAACAGATGATTTTCATATCTGTTTTTCTAACAATACTTGGAAGTCAGCTGTGGCTGGTTGAGCTTAATCTATACTGTTAATCCCTTGAGAAGTTACTGCAGGCAGTATGCTTATTTTCAGTGGTATAGCACAGGGGCAGCCTGTCAGTGACCTGTGGGCTGTACCTGGCCTGCCATAATTTTTCTGTGGGGTTGTGGCCTGAACCCTTCTGCTTTCTTCTGTGAAAACAGGTCCCCTATCAATTCTCTACAGTATGGGCATGTGCCCCTAGGTCTTGCAACTCAGAGAAGAGTACCTGTACCTCCAGATGCAAGATTTAATTCAAACACACCATCACTTGTCTTAAAGGGCATGGAGCTGAGTCAGTGCTGGACATGGAATAGATGCCTGGCTGCTCAAATGAAATGGTCGCAGATAGCTCTCAAGCATTTTCTTAGGAGATATGGGGTCTTCTCCACATGAAAAGCCACACTTCTTGACTCACATTCTCTGTCCTACAGATAATCTCTTTTATTCTTTCCTCATTGTTTTCAGACTGTGATCTATATGATTAGCAGTACTTTTTCCTTTTCGTTTTCTCTCAAACAAATGAAAATAAGTAGTTAAAAAAACAACAAATGTGGAGGATGGGACTAATGTTTTTCCACATATTTATTATATATTATAATATATTTATTATATTTAGTACAATAAATATACATTGTTATATATACTATATAATCTAGAATAAAAAGTTTATAAGAAAGATGTAATATCTGTATAAATAAACAATCTATAATGTGTTACATTATAAATACATTATTACTAATACATTAACATCTTTAATATATATACCTTACATGGCTTAATTCTGGGTTGTGTTTTATATGAGCTAGTTTTGGATGGCCTGAATTGTGTGAAGAGACTAATTTAAAAGATAAAATTTTACATTTTAAGACAACATTTTGAAACAGTTTTGAAAATCTTGAGCGAGAACAATACTCAGAAATTTCAGTACAAAAAAGAACCTGCATCACTAAATCATCTATACATACTGACAACAAGGCAAAAACAAAAATTGTTTTAGGTTCAAAGTTTTTTCAAAGCTTAGTTTATGGGAAGTCTCATCAAACCTTAATCAACTGCATAATGGGTCTATGAAAGTTAAAGTAAGTTTCCCTTTTTTACTACTAACACTGTAGTACCCCATCTGGTCAAAATAACGTTTTTTTAAAATCTCAAAGTAAAGTTTAACTGAAAGATGCAAACAGCAGCTGTTAAACATATTTGAAAAAAACATACCCATTTTTTCCTTGGAGTTCAGCAAAGTCCTGAAAGGGGGTCCTGGTGGACAGAAGTATGACCATGAGCCAACAGTGTGCCCTTGTAGCCAAGAAGGCCAATGGCATCCTGGGGCGTATTAGAAAGGGTCTGGTTAGTAGGTCAAGAGAGGTTCTCCTTCCCCTTGGTGAGGCCACATCTGGAATATTGTGTCCAGTTCTGGGCCCCTCAGTTCCAGAAAGACAGGGAACTGCTTGAAAGAGTCCAGCACAGAGCCACAAAGATGATTAAGGGAGTGGAACACCTCCCTTACGAGGAAAGGCTGAGAGAGCTGGGTCTCTTTAGCTTGGAAGAGACTGAGGGGCAACCTCATCAATGTTTACAAATATGTTAAGGGTGAGTGTCTGAAGGATGGAGCCTGGCTTTTTTCAGTGATGTCTAATGATAAGACAAGGGGCAATGGGTGCAAACTGGAACATGGGAGGATCGACATGAACATGAGAAAAATCTTCTTTACTGTGAGAGTGACAGAGCACTGGAACAGGCTGCCCAGAGAGGCTGTGGAGTCTCCTTCGCTGGAGACATTCAAAACCCACCTGGACACATTCCTGTGTGATGTGCTCTAGGTGACCCTGCTCTGGCAGGGGTGTTGGACTAGATGATCTTTCAAGATCCCTTCCAACCCCTAAGATTCTGTGATTCTGTGTGATTCTGTGAAAGTCAATAGTTACATTATTTTTGTTGTCTTTCAGACTCAACTATATGTATGCATACCTGTGCCGCAAAAAATACTTGGCAATCTGTTTTGAACACTGGTTCATTATAAGAAAGCAGTTTTTAAAAACTTTCACCTTTCCTACCAAATTAAACAATATGTACAGAATTTTCAGCTTTGAGTAATTATCTGTTTCAAACTGAAAGATCAGTGACCTTATCTCTGTCAATAATCATCAATCACACAATTGGTGCAGGGAATGGCTTTACTTCTACTGGAGAAATCAGTATGTCCTCCCACTGTTCTTCTAACTTGATTATTCTAAGATATTTTAACATTTAAAAAGCCTCTCTTACAAGTTTTCCCTATAATTTTACTTGTAGTTTTGTTTTTGGTTTTAATGATACTTAACCATATTGATGCATCAGGTCTCTCTCTCTCTCTCTCTCTATATATATATATATATTTTAGTGTGACCAATGGCTCTAACAGATGGGATATTGAGCTCCATCTCCACCATTACCTTGTTAAATCATTGCCTGTATTAGTAAAGGTTTATTTCCTTCTGTTGTAATTAATGATGGCACCAAACATCCAGCCTTGTATTCTTTTGCATGCTTCCAAAAAACTTTATTTCCCCTTGATTACAATTCTTCAGTATAATGTAAGTTTCTCACAATTTAAATTTTCAATTTTTGTTTGCATGAAGCAGTGTATTTCTTCAGTAATCACATGCATTAGAGAATCTGCATAATTTTCTGTTCCCTTAGCTGCATTATTTACTTTTGCATTTGCCACATATGGAACATTAAAGTTGCATTTATCTCCTACAGTAAATAGTCTTGTGGAGAGATGAAAATCATAAGACAACTGGTTATGGATAAATAAAATCTTAGAAACATCATCATGACCTAAGAGTAATGGGTTAATCTGGCAGGACAAAGCTGTGTTGTGGTATACCAAGGTGTTCAAATACCTCCATCTAGATCAGCTGTTAAAAAGTGCAGTTTGATGGAAATTGAAATGTTCCTGATTTGTAGTAAAAATCATAGTAGTTCGGATTAGGAAAATAAGAGAGAATGCAAAATACTAATTTTGACTCTTTTTTAATGGAATGTGGGTTTTTTCCTACTTAAAGACATTCTTACTTTTTAAGATTTCATAGCAAAGAAAAGACACCTTTTAAATTATGAAGAATTAAAAGTAATTTTCCTAATTTTTCTGGGAGCTGACCCTGCTCAGCTGACTTTAAAATCTCCATAAGTATAGATTCCACCTTGAGGCGACTTTTTTTTTTTTTTTTTTTTTTAATTCTTTGAACATAAGAAAACAAGCAGGGGAAATTAAAATCTGCACTGTTCAGCAGTTGGGGTCTTCAGTTTCAGTTTCCATTTCAATCTTCATTTCTGATCACAGTCTTTGTGACAATGAGGCTTTGCAACAGTGGAAGTTTTATGCATTAATGTATTGTTGTGGTACTGTTCATATCCACACAGCTGGTGCAGCATTCAGATTAGAGGAGAACAAGTACAATCCATGTGTCCTCTCTTTTCTCTCTCCCTGTCATTTAGGCTGTTTTTGAAAATTTGATGCCATTTGATTAAACAATCCACATCTCTCCAGCCACGTTTTGCCCTCTTTGATATACTGATGGTAATATTTCTTTGTCATTCCATCCTTCCCCTATTACCTGACTGAAAAGCTCTCCTGTGTTAAACAGTTCTCTTGAGTCTCTGAATTTGAAACACTTAACATGATTACTACTACCACTATTAGAGAGCATTGTTTGTGAACAAAATATTTGTCAGCCACTCCCTTATTTCTGAATTTCTCATCCCTAATGGAAAACAATTCCTGAGAGCTTCAAGGGAGTGTTATAATTGAGATAATGGATAACACCACCTTCACATTTTAATATATACTTCTACCTTTCTTTTGAGTTTCAAAGTAAAACAAACAGCATTTACGTAACATAGTTTTAAAGAGCATACACTGCAATTAATTAATTCAAACAGTCCTTTCTAATCTATTGCATCCAATTATTGAGAGAAATGTGATTTCTTCAGAGTGGAAATCAACTTTTCCCCTATCACAGCGGGAAAATTGTATAGGTCATCATCAGTACCGTTGTCATAAAATTCCTTCTGCAGCTTTTGCATATGCATTTAGTTCTTCAGACAAAATGAGGAGGAAAACCTTGTTTTCACAGATTTGTGCCCCACGCTGTCTATCATGACTCCCTGAGATGTCAAATTCCCTCCCTCCTCTCCTCAAACCTTGCACTGAAACCGTAGCTCTCTTTCCCTGATGGCAACCACGAATGGGCCGCCCGGCCTTATGTGCCCCCAGGCTGCTAGCTGGCCAAAGAAGAACAAGTAATGTTGAGCTCAGGCTTCAGCTTTTCCTTCAGCAGCACCTTCCCTTGAATCTGTGCTCCATGTTTAGCAAATTATTTTCATGAAACTTGTCTGAACACAGTATCTCTGAGATACCTATCTGTTTCTCAGTGGGTAAAACAGGTAATAGGGGAAGGCAGGCAGATTATAACAATCACACATAAGCTTTATCTTCTTAAGAAACCAACATGAAAAACCTTCTGGTTTTAATCTTCACTACCTTTTTTCTACACAGGAGTTAATTCTGGCTTCTGGATTTGCACAGACCATGAATTTTTTCTGTTGTTCTTTAAAATAAATTTTTCAGAAGAAAATAATATGACAATTTATTTTATTTTATTTAATCTTTCTTTGTCATGCTGATGCTGCTTTTCTTGCTTTATCTTCTGGATTTTGACAAGCAATGCTTCATTTAAGGGCAGAATAAAATAAGAAATCCAAAATGCAGTGTCATGAATCCTAGTAGCAGGCTGGAAAGTGACCTGAATTTCAGGCTCCATTCATCCTACTTCATCCTGTAGTGACGATCAGTGGTGAAGCTCTGGCTGCATTTGTTTCCACATAGCAGGTTTCTGAACCATGCTTCCAAAGTGGTGCCCATGTGGAAAAAATGCAGAAGCAACGTTCAGGCAACATAGCCTTTGCACTGGCACTGCATTTCAAGGCCTCAGCAGAGATTGTTACACATGATTTTTCTTATAGAAATCTCCCAAGGGCTATGTCCAACAAATCCATTCATAGTACTAACCTAACTTTCCTTGAACTTGGTCTGAAAAAACTGTCCTGTTAGGAACTGCATATCTACATCTTGTCCTTTGCTCTAGCTCAAGAACAGAGCACAGATGTCATTGACAGTATTTTCTTGTGTGTACTTGATTTTTTATTTCCTTCCTAGCCTAAAAGATTTCCCAGATTGATGTCTGCAGAATAGCTCTCCACTTTGAATGCAGTATATAGAGCATGATGAGTGAGATGGATCAACATGTGGAGGGATTTGGACTCTTCTTTGGTATCTGTTTCCATCTGTCAGAACTGGAAAATAGAAAGTAATGTGAATCAGTTCACATTTAACCGTAATCTCCACTGTAAGGACTGCCAGAGATTACTTTGGCACAGTTTGCCTGGGCAAGTATCCAAGACTGCTCGTTGTATATGTCTTGACTTAAGGAAGCCTCCAGGCATGAGCACCCCAAATATTTTTCCTTAGAAATGAGTTCCAAATCATTCACTTCATGTGATCCTGAATTTTGTAACTGTATTCATTTTTTTTCCCCTTTTGAACAGGGTTTACTAATACTTCAGCTGCCTGATGATATCAAGGAAATTTTACTTGATGTGTGCTGAAAAATGCTTAGAAATCCTGCTGTGTCTCTTCCCTTCCTTCTCTAAGTCCTGCACAAGAGAAGATAGTAAAGAAAAAATAGTTCTAAGGCAGGAGTTAGATTAAAAGATATCTTAAAGTGACTCTCAGTGTAAATGAAAGCAACACTCCTTGTCTTCAGACTTAGTTCTATTTCTAACTTAATTCTTTTGCCATTTGAAGGAGAGAAAAAACCAACAACAACAATAAAAACAACAAACAGCAAGATAAAAAAAAGATATTAATTAACTACAAAGCACTCCTCTTAAATTATAGTTCTGCCTCACCTCTCTGTTCTGCAGCTAGTGAATGACAAATCAGGAGTTGTTGCATAATTCTAGAATGACAGAGCCAAACAAGACTGAAAAGCTCCTTCCATTTCACCTCTCATAATGTAGTCTGAGTGATTTGGTAGGATTTCTTGTATGTTTCTAATATAAACCTTGTAAATTAGTACATTGATTCTATAGTGCAAATATTTCCTTAGAACAATCCTCTGTCACTTTATTGTTAAGAGGACTGATAGAAAGACATAATAGCTAAGATGAAATACATTTATGATGATTGAGGGAGGAACCTGCTATTGAACATGCCTACCTACATAACTGGTGTGTACTGAAAATGGAGCATACTGTGTGAAATCTGTGTGAAATAACAATGCACTTTTACATAATAACCAGTATTTTCCTGTAAGATACCTATTCTTGGCAAGACTGAATGAAGTAAGAACATAAATTAAAACAAATCTACTGAAAATGGCTGAAAGTTTCTATTTTTAAAGCTCTAAATAGATATTTTAAAAAATATTTCAATTAATAGTGTTTATATTCATGTTAATGTTATCAACATGGTTGCAACATGTATTTAACTTAGAAATGTAGAAAATCTGAGGAAAAATATCAAGTTATAGCTTCTTAACATTCAAGATACCCAAAATTTTCAGCTGTTAGAAAATGTTTGCTTATCTATGGTTTAGGAAAAGAGAAACCTGATACCAACCTTGCAAATTGACACCTAAATCTCTAAATGAGTATGAATAATTTATTTTTGCTAAAGCTTCACTCATTTACATCATTTGAGGAAGTATCCCCGAATGTATAATGCCAAGTGTTACAGCCTGTTACTGTAGAAGTCACAACAAACCGCAGGGAAAACATCCTAGCTCTGTGACATTGTTTCTTTTTTTCACACCAGTAATGGAATGCTGTTTTAAAGTTGGGTAACTTGGGCTGAAAATACCCTCAGGCAATGTAGGGCAACTGTAGTAAAAGCTGTATCATCCCACTTGATCAACAGAGCAAAGAGTATAACCAAGAAAAAGGGGGCAAATTAAAAGTTTCTAAATTCTACCTTCATCAGTAGAGGTGTCTCTAGTTAAAGGTCAGCCAGTGCAGGCACACTTCACCTAACTCTTGCTCCAAAGTGGTTTTGAAACTACCTCACCTACAGATGCATGCTTGCATTTATACCCTCCCAGTAAACACACTATCTTTATCAGCTCAATGCAACAACTCATAAACAGAAGAATATGCTGTAACATATTTACTTCTTTTCCAGGTAGTGATTAAAAAAATTGTAAAGGGTTTTTTTTTTGTTTGGTTGGATTTTGGTAGTAATAGGTCAGAAAAAGCCATCCACAGTTTTGAACCATTAATTCAAATTTTCATTTATTTTCAAAATATTGAAAAGTGCTTGTTTTGTTTCAGCTCTCAGAAGCAAAACAACTTTTCATTTGTCACCTACTGTTTCTTATTTTTCTTTCTTCCACTTTTCCCCAAAGTTTCTGAGCAGAAAACTCAAGGTTAAACAAATGCTTACACTACTTATCAATGCATGCCTGCATTTTGAATATTAACACAACCAAAATAAATTTAAGGATAATGCTACATAATCTTAACTTAATCTGCAGTTAAATTCTGAATTCTCAACATTGTCTTCCAAAAAAAAGCCAAGTTTGGAAAGTATTTTCCTACAAGCCACAAGAAGTAATTTCCGTGCTGAAGTAAATATACTGATACATCATCAAAATGAATTTTTTTATACAGAGTTATGTGAGATAAAATGAGATTTTAGAGTGAATTAAGTTGGTTTTACACTAATCGTAACATAACCATAGCTAAAATGTTTACCAAACTAACAGAATTTTTGGAATAACTTTTCTTTCTTGCTTTGGAATAATGCAAAATCAATACATGAGATTAAGGCATGATTAGCAATCTTAAACTTTGTATTCAAATAGAAAGACGTTCACATGAGTTTCCTTGCACGTCTCGATGAAAGTGGATTGTAGAGATAGAGCACGTTCAGGAATATTTAATGAATTATGGTTCAAATGCTGGTATAATTTAAAATCAAGAAAACAGAAATTATCTAATGTAACTTCCTCTTAGTCTCATTTCAGCTATGCTCCAACTGTAACAGATGTCTCTTCTTTGTAGGAGAGTAGGAAGGTTAGGGCTTACTGTTGGCATGATTTAGATTAAGAATATTGTGCTTTGTCAGTGGAAAGAATGTGGCTGGATTCACCCAGGGTATCTAGGATGCAATCTTGTATAATAAAAATAACAATATAATATTTATTTTTACCTAAATTTTATTTTTTCAAGATTTCTTTCAACATAAGGGGCTGTGTGTATGTGTGTATGAGCATATATGCATATGTATAAAAAACCCACCAACTTCAGTTCTGTTGTGTTTTGTTTTGTTTTGTTTTGTTTCAGACAAAGAATGCTTATTTATACTTGTCATTCATTATTTTGCACATCCCAAAGCCACTAAAACAAATGTGACCCTCGGCTGAAAGCAACAAAATTGCACGTCCATCTATAAAACACTGTTTTGCTTGGGGCAATACATCTTGAGCAAGTGTATAGCAAATCTCAATGCATTTTAATATTAAAAATTTAAGTCTCTAGAATGGTTTTATCCGGTTCCCAGGCCCCCTTTTCAGCCCTATGGGAAACATCTTTGTTAATGTATCAAAAATAAGTAATCAGGAGGGAAATACATATATATATAAAATAATATGCATTGCTAATTGGATAAAATATCTCCAAATCCAGCTACGTCATATTTGATACATATGCTTGACAGCAAGCAGCCTGTCACTGAAATGGAGTCATGTATATTTAATCCTGTCAGAGTTAGCCAAATCCTGCCTGACCAGTGCATCTTTCACTAAACTGCAAAATTCATAAGGAGGGGTGACTCTGGGGTCAGTGTTTCCTTCTCCTGGCTCTTCTCCAGGTCCAGTATCTCATTCTCAAGGCTCTGAAATACCCACATCTCCCTCCCTGTACCACTTTACTTTTGTTAAAGCTGGTTACAAGCAGTGCAATGGAGCTCAGCAAGCGAGTGAGCATTCCTGTGTCTGAAGGCACAGAGACACTTGTTTGTTTGTAATTTTTCCCCCACAGAGGTTGTGACTTGGAGGTTTACCACAGACATAACCTGTTGCAGCAATGGGATTATGCAACAGCAGTAGCTGTATTTGGAACCACAATCTCCAGTTTCTAGAAGTCCCTAAGAATATTCTTATGTGCTAGAAGTTTCCAAGTCTCAGCTACTCAGAGCTATCAATCCTTTTTTACCTCCATCTGTCCATGCTCCAAGCAGACGAGAGCTCAGCTTTTGTTCCCAAGCCTTGCCAAAGCTGTAAAAGTATGTTAATGTCATGCTGGCCTAACCATGTCTACATGCCTTCTGGCAGGTTAGGAGATTGTTTTATTTGCCTGGAAAAAAATTCATGTATGCATAGCTTTGTGCAGCAGCTGGAATTACTGTTACATATGATTGGTGAACGATCATATCTCTTCTGTTCTCTTTTCCTGTCCCATTCTCTTTTCAGATTTTTCTTCTATTCTAGGTGACATCTTGAGCCATTAAGTATTGCTTTTGCAAGAAACTGTTCAGCTTGTCAATGTATTCAGCTCTCTTATTTGCTCTGGATAACCTTCTTGTAACCTTATTGATCCTATTAAAAGCACTTATGGCTTCTTAAGACTCTTTCCTTAAATAGTTGCTTCTTTGCTGTGTTTTTGTATGAAAAAAAAATAATTATTATTTTATTTTGTGGAGTTTTTTTCTTTTCTTTTTTTTTTTTTTTTTACTACTATAGCTAAACCCATAAATTAAACCCATAAATAGTACTTCACTTCAAAATCGTTATTTTTCCATATTCTTTCTCCCTCCTGCCAGCATGTGCACCCATTTTTATGTCACTCTTTTTCATTGGCTGATCCTCAGAATGGCCCTGAATGTATGTCATCTCCTTCTCTACTTTTACATCAAATTATAATGAATAAATAGTCATGTCTTTGTACTGGTGTTTACCACACCGGACCTTTGAGACTCAACCTGTCCAGACCATGTTGCCTTCCTTTCTAAAACTGACTTTTAATATGTGTATGCTAAGGGTTGATGTACCTGCTTGCTTGTCGTCTTTTTGTCTAAAGAGAAGGCAGATTTTTTAAAAAAAACTATTATTATTATTATTATATTTAATTTAAAAAGAGGAACTAAATCTGAAACATGGCATTGCACATGTTTTGGGCTGATCCTTGTTCACTTTAGTCTCATTTGTATCTTTATTCATTTCTGATGGGTCCTTTCATGTTGTTTGATGAACAGTATTTGAACTCTGTCAGTCACTACTTATATTATTAGGTTAAGAATGGAAACAAATAATTGTATTGCCATAAAGGTGTCTCTGCAGGGTTGCTTTAAGAAGCAGATTTCCTGATTAAAGCAACTCCTGGCTTCTTTCATTTTTGAAACGCTCCTAGCAATCTGAAATGTTGCTTTGATTCAGTCATGATAAGCAAGTACATGCAGAAACACTGCAGTACAGAGCTGCTTTTTATACTGTGGGTTTTTGCAAAGGTTTAAATTACTAAACCTAAATGATGGTCTTATACAAGGAAGAATGCCTCTTGCTAGTTGCTTCTACACTCTTTTCTGCCTGCAGTAGGCAGGACGTTGACCTCTACCTGAACAGCCTGAGGTAAGAGGAGTAGCCACTGGAAATTATTTATAACCTGACCAGCTCATTTAGTTTCATCCTCTGAGGCCTTCAGAGCCGAACTGACACAGCAATAATGGCCAGCGAACTTTTGATCCAATTAATTGTTAATGAGAGGTTTGATTAGCAAATAAAGGGCCTATTAGGTTAGCTGATTGTCTTTCTTTCTCAATACCAGAGGTCAACTTTTTTTTTTTTTTTTTGACTGAAAGAAAGGTACACTGTGTCTCTGGTTAAATTAATCACATGCTCACAGGTGTTGAGTAAAGTTGATTTAGGAAAACACTCAGCTTAGACACCTGTCTGTAACCATGATAATGCAATAGGTATTCCTCACATTGTTTATGATTAGGTTTTTTGTATTCCTTTTAATTCAACTTTTAATTCAATTCCGTGCCTGAGAAATATTGCATTAACACATCCTGCTCCTTGTCCTGCTTTCTTTCAGGCTTCCTTCACAGATATGTTTTATATTAATTATGCTGCCAGAATTCAATTCAGTTTCAAATTAATTAATTCTTCATATATATTTAAAATCTTCCAGTGTTTATATGAACACCATTCCAGTGCATGATGTTCTATTCCTGAAAATTTCCCTCTGAGTTATGACACAATTCTGTAAAAGTACAGTGACTAAAGAGAAATGCAAAGATTAAGGACAAAAGTGAACTACAAATGACACCTATGTAAACTAAGAGTATTTTGATCTCAGCACAGCCATACTGGATTTATAGTAGTATAAATCTGTAAATCTGACATTAACAAATTGATCCCTGTAGAGTAGCTTTTGTTATCTGAATACTTTGTCTTCTTTCATAGTATCAATAGAGCTTGAAAACACAACACTGCTCATTGTCTCCTCCTTCCAGCCTGCATAATGCACAGAAAGCCACAATTAGAAAAACACTAAGTTTGTTGTCAAGCTTTCAGATATTAAAAATCTGGAGATGTTTTTGTCTCTTTTGCAGGGTCTGATGTTGTTTTTAATTACGTGATCACTTTCTGTTTTTTCTGTGATCCAGTCCAAAGGATGGATGTATGTTACCAAAACCAGCAGCTCCTCAGTGTTTCTTTTCTTAATGAAGGCTTTTGACATGTTATTGAGTGTTGTCTGAACCCTGCTTACATGAGAAATATGGTAAATTTGTGATTATGTATCCTGGTTATCACTGTAATACAAAAGTATGTAGAAACAGTGTTGAAAAAGCAGTACAAAATAACATAGTGTCACTGTATTTGTTGATTTTTTGTTTGGTTGGTTGTTTGTTGTTTTTTTTTCTAACAGGAAAAGCTGAGATGTAGAAACATTAATGCTAGAAACACAGACTCTCTTCATGCTCAGAGATGCTTTGGAAGTCCATCCCAACACTGATGTGGGTGCGTGAATTTGAGCTTTGCTCTGGAGTCTGCAAACTGTAACTCCCAGTTAGTGGAGCTTCAGAATGGATATTCAGACCAGTCAGCAAAAGACAGCCACAGGGAGATGTGAACAAAATCATCCCATTTTATGTTGATGGCAGCTTTAGCAGCTTGACAGTCCATCTGGGCTACACCTATGCTCTTTGGGTTTTTTTGTGTCTTTGTATGCATATGGCCTGATTTCTCTGTATGTGTTTGCTGTTCTCTACCTCCCTACTAACTCAGAGCACAGCTCTTACTAGTGTAGAAGTGAGTACCCAGCATTTTTGCAAATCAGAGACCCATAAAATGAACAGTATATAATTAGCAACCACCTACAAAATGTTTGGTTGAAATGACTAGACCAGCCTCATTAAGGACCAGTATGACAAGGAGCAAAATTTAGTCTAGTTCTCCAAGGCTGGTTTAACTACAAAACTCCCTGTAATCTTCTCTGATCAATTAACTACTCCGCATCACACATAGTGGGGTTCAGGTAAGGTTGCTCATGCAAAAGTTTCGACGTTTCACATATTTTGGACAAAATTCCTAGGTCTTTGTAATGAATTACGATTAGATCTTACATCTGTCCACGGCTGAACTAAAACCTTTTTAGATCACTACGCAAATCTCTATGATATCTTAAAGGACCCGTAACTGTGACAGCAGTAGCAAGGGTTTTGTCTTTTGCATAGAGACATTCTCATACGTAAATGAGTGCCAAGTTTGCCAAGGGCTTTTCCAGAACTGTTTTTGACCTTCAAGGCGTGGCTAAAGCCCTGGGAACCCTGATCCTTTGCCAGAGTCTGATGAGAACCTTCCTTCTTCTCTACTCTAGCCAGCCAAAGTTCTTCTGTCTCTAACTTTCTCAGACTTTACCAAGCCTTATGCTTTACTTCACTGTCCTTCACTGCAGTCCCAATCCTGCCTTTAGTACTGCATTTTCATTCATCCCTGGTCCTTCTCTTTGATAAAACTCCTAGTGCCTGTTCCGATTTTCAGTCACCCTGATAGGTTGTTTTTCTGACATCGACATTGTTTTTCTTACTTTTATGTGAAGCTTTACCCATATGTGTGCATGCAAAAGTGCACTTGTGCATGTGCAGCTCTAGACATGCTCCCAATGGTTCAGATTTCTTAAAGCCATAACTAAATGAAAGCAGCCTTTTACAATGAAAAGTAGTGCAGTCTAGGATAATACTATTAACTTGATGTATAATAGACACATCTTTTCTCAGAGACATGATCTTCCATCTTTATGCATTCTGCATAATATCTCCCTTAGCACATACTTCCACTGAGGATAAAGGGCAAGCCACTGGGTACAAACAACAAAATGGCCTTGCAGTATGGATAGTAATTAAAAAGAAATTCAGATAAACTAATTTTCCTTTCATTAAAGCTAATGGCAAAATCTCCACCTGATTTGGCCAAGTTGGGAAGTGCTCTGTAAAAATTAGTTACCACATGTAAAGGTAGATAATGAAGACATATGTATTAAATAGTATAATGTGATTACAGAAATACATTAGTAGTTGTGCAATAACACAGAAAGAGATAATTAAACGTATCTAATTGGGACTGAAAAATGCATTGCAAGATGAGCTGCTGTCAGTTGAAATGGAAAACCCAAGAAATAGAGAGAAGAAATCTGTTCAAAACAACAAGCTCTGAATAATCATAGATTCCCATCACGTGGCTGTACAGAAGCTGGCAAGTAGAGCTTATGAGGAGATCAGTGTGAGAAAGGAAGTAAAGCAAGCAAAGCCAGCACTGTTGTGCTGTGTGTAGATCAGCAGCTTCACCTCCTACTGTAAGGAACATTTGGTAAGAGTTTTTGGATGGGTAAAACCAGAAATCTGCAGGATGGTATGTAACTGTGGTGCTTCGAGGGTGCCTTGGAATCCAAAACTCTTCTGAAGGCACATTGCAGACACACCTTTGATGACAAAATCTCTGTCACAGACTGCCCATGTCCATCTCTGTGCTTCAGACCTCATTTAATTTCACTTCACATTGATTGTCTTTTAGGCACAATCCTACCCCTATCTTTTCCCCCCATCACTGTTCTTTAAAGTACTATATACACATCTAGTGCTGTAGAAAATTAATGTCTAATAAGAACAGAACTAATTCAAAGAAAAGAAGGGAATCACTATTACAAAATGGTTTTGCTAACAGTATAAACAAGAACTGAATTGCATAAAAATGTATGTCTATGTTACTGTAAGAAACTAACCCTCTAGCTTTTGATTCATGTAATTCCTGGAATCTGCCTGTAGTTGTATATAGTATGGACATGAAAAATTAGCCCTTTTTTCTATAGAATGGTTTTCTTCCTTTTCAAATCAAAGTGAACAGTACTTTAATTTTTCTATCTCAGGCTTCATGAAAATGTTGACTGTAAGCAAAAAGGATCATTAAAGTTCGCATTCATTTCATGAATCAGTGTAACAACTTAATTGCATGAGATATTTTTACAACTTTTAAAACATTAAAAACTATCAAAAGTAACATAGAAGTGTGATATACTCTTCTTAAATTATTCCTTTGCAATTAAAATTTGTTTTCACTTTTCCCTACCCATCCTATCAAGGTGATATAATCTCACAATTAAAATGTCTAATTTATTTCCTTGGTTTCCCAAAGTTATTGAAATTGTCCAGTGCTGCTCTAGCATAGATATCAAATCTCTAATAGGCAAGTAACAAAATATTTTGTCTGATTTATTTTTCAATTTTCATTAGACTAATACAAGGAAACATTCAACCTAAGATCAGCGAATAAATCAATTATTAAATAAATTCAGTGGGTAAATACAAAGGTGGTTTATAGAAATAACTTTTTGGAATATGGACCTTTAGAAAAAAAAATTCTTAATTTCATTTATATAAAAAATAGAACCTGATAATGAAAAATTTATGTTTGGTACAGTGCCAGTAAATTCTCAATCCACTGAAAAGTTTCCAATCTACTGAGAGGATGGAATGAGAGGGTTTATAAAGAGAAACTGGGGATACATTATGTTATTTTTGAGAAGAGGGGATAGAAGGATCAGTAAACTTTTCACCTAGGCATTATGGTGTACAATATGTACACACCACAGAATGTTTCTCCTCAGTCTTTCCAAAGCCACAGGTGAGCAGATTCATAGAGAACTGGAGATTGGATTACACTGATTACAGTATGAAAATGATATGGTTTGGCTGTTACCACAGATGGCTAAAGTCGAGCTGTAAGAGAGTAGACTCCAGGCTGATAAACTTGTGAATTTAGCCTCTCAGTAGCCCCTTGGCACCTTCATAAGAGGTTGTTATTTGCTCTTGTTATGGATGAAATGCACTTCTTCCTCATTTAAGATAATAAAGCATTCTTGACGCATTACTGTCTAAGTTTGTTAGAAAGTGGTGAACTGTATGGAGAAGTGATTATTCATAAAAGCTAGTCCCTGTGTTCCCTCTGTGCTAAGCAGAGAAGGATGCCTGAAGGAAGTGTCAGTTAGGTCCTAAGTTTAGGTGTGCAGAAGCACTATCTGTGTCTGCATAGACTGGGAAGCTTCCTTATAAAGAATAACCCCATTAGGCTAATGCCCATCCCTGTGGATGACCCCCAGACTCACTACACTGAAATGCAACTTAACTGATGAAACAATTATTCTCAATGCTTTTAAGGTTTATTCGTTTCCCTAAAAAAAGTTTTAGATATTAAAAACTCGTGTTGAACATTATCCAACTCTTTGATTCTTAGAAAACTTCGTTTTGTGGACATGCTGCCAGCCCCAGAAACTTGCAAAATACAAAGCCGTAAGATAACTCAGAAATGAGTAAACATCTTTGAATCCTATTTTTTTATCTTTCATTGCTACCACATGAAATTTTGCACGATGGAAAATTCTCTTCCTCTCAAATTTATTCAATCTGTACTTGATATTCCTCTCCTGATGTGAGAAGAGATCCATATTCATATTTATTTTGCTCTAAATTAGCTACTCGCTTATTGACCCTAAATAGTTATCATCTCAGCTGGAAATATATTAGAGTCCTAGTTGCCAAACAAATATTCAGCAAAAGATGAATAAAAGCATATGGGGAGGAAAAACCCACAAAGTTTTCACTGCCAATATAGTGGAAGGCATTCTGGCGGACAGCCATCTGCACCCGCTGAACAGAGGGATCCTGGGATGACATTGATCGATTTAACAGTAGGAAGGTATTAATGATATTCAGCTCTGATGGCTGAGCCACTTCACACTCATTTGCATTTCCATTCATCATCTCAGCATTTATCATTATGAGGCGAATGCCAGAACTAATTAAAGTCTGGGCTAACAGGGTGACATGGGAGTCCAGCCGCTACTTATACTGAGGAAATATGGGAAACTTTCCAGCAGGAAGTACACCAACCTTACACCAAACCAAATTAGCTTAATTCCTAACTAAACTGTCTGAGGGTCCTTCATTTGAATAAACTAAAAAGCTGGGATTGAAGTTACACAATGTTTTTTTCTCCTGGTGTTCTAGTAGCTTCATCACTCAGTAACGTTATCTTCTGTAGACATTTGGGAGGTTTCCTTAATGTGATCCATCTACTCCTCAGCTACCCCCTCCCAATTTTGTCATAGCAAGCATAGAGACAATTTCAAAGTCTACAATAAAAGTTAAATAAAAATTCTAACATAATTTGTTCTTGAAGGGACCTAAAAAGTATTGTCAAGTCCCTAATAAAAAAAGAAAATAAAAAGCTGGAATACACTGAAATCTATTGTTTCTGTTTATGTATGAGGGCTAATAAACCACCTGTCCAAATAGATATAACATTATTTCTATTTCTAGCACAGCAACATTATTTTTTCTTCTTCTTGGTGAGCCAGTGATAGCTTGGCATACTCTCAGAAGCTCTGCCATTAGCTGCACTGAGACAACCCCTGTGAGCACAGCAACCAGGATGGAATCCTAGATACATCCTGGTTAAGTTTTTTTGGTTTCAAGAATCTACTTGCTGAGAGCTGGAATAATTATAGGGGTACTGGCTGTCAAATTCTGCTTCGGTCAGGTCCCTAGCACCTTTAGACTCCTTTGACACTAACAGACAGAAAGAATAGATGGGACAGGAGGAAGCTGTAGTACTAGAGAGAATGATATAAAAGTTTTGTGAGTAAATTATCACTTTTACATTTTAATTTTTTGCATGGTATGTCTTTAAGTACCAAAGTAATATTTTCAAAGACAAATTTTAATAAACATTTTCCTTACCAGTGGTTCCAGATGCTGGTTTATATTTTTAAGAAATTTTTTTTTAATTGTTATTTCTACAAACATCAAGAGAAATTTGATCTAGGCTCTAGCTAACAAGACAGCATTTCATTGCCCATTTCTCTTCTCTCACGTACAACCAAGTGAGATAACTAGTTTCCCTGCCCACAATGAAACCTCTGTAGATTTATTTCTGCCAAACACTTAGGAGAAAATACAGTCTGTATGCTGTTCTGCAAAGGCCTTTATGGTTTTAAAAGGGATACAACATTTCTATTTGCCTAGAGATATCCCCCCATATATATCCACAGATAGGAGAAAAGGCAGTGCTTCTGTGAGAAATACTGAATTCTCCAATGTTGGTTTAAACCAGTTGAGAGATTTGTAGATTAAAAGAAAATTTTTGTAAGTCCTTCTCAAACTTTGCAAGAGGAATAATGAGATTGTATTCTTGGTGTGAAGATCCTTTCAAAAGGAAACTCCGCTTTTGGTGACCCCATTGTATAGCTCCAGCTGGAATGCACATGAAATAGACAGGCATGGATGAACCAGTCAGGTTCTTTTTATCAGGCATTGATGAAAAATATAGGCATTTTATAAAAGCAGGATGAAGAGATGCAGCAGATAATTTTTTTTCCTTTCACGCTGGCCAATTTTAGTTTAGCCCTCCTTTGTGGTAATGGCTTTATCCTCTTCCTGATATATATTTCTGACCCATTCACGTGGCCAGACGGTGTGTAGCCTGTAAAAAAGATCAATGAACAACGAAGGGTTAGATTATATTGACTTAATGTTTATTAGTTTACACTGGGTTGTCTGCTGCAAAAGATGTCAGAGCTTTTGTAGTTCATTAGCTCCCATCAATTGAACACTGGCTTAAATTAGTACATGAGACTTTTCCTTTCTGTAATGCAATTTCAACTTGCATTTCATGCTTAGCTTTCCTATCTGTACTTCCATGTGGCAGTTGTTGCAACATTTTTCTCTGTGAGAGAAAAGAAAAAGAAAGAGACTAAAATAATCAGAGTGCTTGCTAGGTGAGTTTCTGCTGATTTAACCTAGGGAAGTTATCCCAGTTGCTATGATCAATATGTTCTCTGACAACAGTTATATCAGAAGTGTTACTCAACTGAAACATGTCTTGTAAGCACCCCAGAAAATGGAAGCTTATGATTTAAAAATATTACTTTATTAGATGATGCATTTACTGTAAAAATCAGTTGCAGCTTTTGGAATTTAAGATCCTAGATCTGAACAAAGCAGAATTTCTTAAAAATACTTGCTGTTATAAAAAAAAAAGTGTCAGAAATTTGTTTCTGAAACAGCTCTAATAGATAGCTCAAATAACAACAATTTATTATCTTTGAGGAGAGAAAAGAGTGCATATTTAGTATCATGAAACAGCTGGGATGGGTAAGGACCTCTGGAGGTCATATGGTCCATCCCACCTGCTCATGCAGGGCCACCAGCAGCCTAGTATCATGTCCAGTCAGTTTTTAATATCCCCTAAGAGTGCAGATTCCACAACCTGCCTGGCCAGCCTGTGCCCATTCTCAGTCCCCTTCACAGTAAAAAAAATATTTCTTGTCTTAAGGAACAAACAGGGCAGAACAAGGATAGGTTTTTATCCTCCGTTCTGTCGAGCAACAGTATCTTTGCTATATGCTGGCCAATGTTCCGTCTGTACTCTGTGGCAGCCCTGTTCCACCACCAATACCAAAGACTTTAAAATTTGTTATAAAAGTATAGAGGTTACTATCAGAAATACAAAATGGGTACCTTACAAAACTGATTTTGGCATGATTTATCCAAATGAAGGAGTTGGCCGAAGAGCAACTGTCAAAAAGAGGGCCTGTAGGAGGTGAAATATGGCAAAGATTAAAGTTTGTACTTGACAGTAGATCTATTCAATAGAGATTTCAAATCTTGTACATCTGAAGTCTGATTCATAACTTGAATGTTACTAATTCTCCATTTTCAGAAAATAGCTTTAGACTGCTTGAAACATCTTTGTCAAAATATTGCTAAATCTTTTTATTTGGGTCTTTAGAGAATATTTTTATTTCAACATAGTTTAGTTTCACTGTGAATAAAAAAAACAACAAAAGCAATAAATAACTTTTTCTTCTTAATATAAAAATCCTAACTGACAAGGATAAAGAGAAGACTTTGTGTTACTAGATGTCTAGTAATTTTAAGAATTATTCTCTACATCAGTGTTATTTCCAAATCTCCATTATGTAAATTAAGTGATAAATATAGATCCTAACAAGTTGTTTGTTAAACATTCTTTCCCCTCCAATAATTTGACCTAGTCAAGACACATGTTCATTTTCAAGTTATTGGATTAGAAAAGTTCTTACCCTATGCATCTGCATCACTTCATTGTCATTCTTTCTGTTCTCTTCCCGTGTTCCTCTGATTGTTATGCTCATGTTCTCATTTATTATAAAACTGTGTGTGTATACAATATAGGGCAGAATTTCTTTCTTAATATTTTCACACAGGCCAAAAGACACTAAAACCAGAAATAAAAACATATTGCCATCTAGCAGCCGCTTTGACTTCAACTTTTTAACTCAGATGCATCAAACAAGAAAATGTGACACAATTCTGTGCATCCCTGAGTATGACATATAATAGTTATAGATAAAACTGATCCTTATCCTGATCCTGTTTGTGTATCAAAATTCTATAATTTGGACATTTAAATAATTTCAAAAGGAAAAAAAATACTAAACCAGAATACCAGGGATATTACTCTCAAAAGCTGATTAAAGCATATACTGTCTTTTCTTCCAGTAATAAAATAGCGATCATGTTAATAGCTTCATTTTGAGTTATAATTTTTTTAAGCAATTATTTAAAATCTCAGGTCCCAGCAGCATCTTTAACTCTATAGGAAGCAGGTATATAAATAACACATGAATATAGATAATGCAGTACAACTTCTCTAAAAAATATCAGATGACATCATCATACTGGTTTCATTTGCATACTTATATTAACTTCTTAACTAACGAAATAGAATGAAATGAAAATGTTTATTTTATTAAAGGAGGCTTTTACACAACACAGTCTAAATAAGCCTTTTTGTGTCTCATAAAATTAAACTCATAGCTCAAAGGACTGAAAAAACATTGAGAATCATAAGGATTTTTTAGGCTTGTCATGAAAATAGTAAAATATACTAGCATGCCTTAACTTCTGTCTTCTTGAAGCTACAGAGATTATCCATGAAGTGAATTTTTGCATACAGGTGTTTTCAGGATCTGGCCATTTAAAAGGTTTCCATGGAGAAGTAATCAGAACTGTTCCATATGGTGATATTTATTATTCATGGTCCTATTCTTACAATAAAATAGACAATAAAACGATCTTAAAGAAAGAAACACTGCAACAAGGTGTTCTGTGGCTCTCCTGTAATGGCTGAGGACTTCAGATTCACTTGTGAAAGACTGTTGCTTATTGTGTCTATGTTTATATATTTACAGGAACACATAATAAAGATTTTTAAGTCTCATTTTCATAATCTTTTATAGGGAATAAACAGCATAACATAAATATGAAAAATAAGACTTCTGGAAAAGGGAAGTATTGTTCAACCTCAGTAAAAGTAAGCATAGCAATCATTATCATTGCAACATGATTGGCTGATAAGTGGCACGTCTTCTCAGGTTATGAAGTTGAAAATAATCCTGGAAACTGCTATATGCAAGAGCTACTGTGCTTGTGCAATCACTAACTGTAGCAAGCAAAGAAAATAATAATAAAAAAAGGACAAAGTCAATCCCTTGGGGAAAAAAAAAGAAAGAAAAAAAAAAAGAAAGAAACAACTTTAAACAACTTGTTTTCCCTGGCTCTTTTTTGTGATAAGGGAATAGTTTCACAAACACTGTCAGCTTTATGCCATATGTTCCAGGAAACTAGGGACCCTTGAAGAAGAAGAGGCTTTTGAATTATTGATCAATGATTAGCAAATGCAATCGAAATTGTAGACTTGATGTTGTGCGGGGATTCATAATTTATGAGTGGACAAAATAGTAGGTAGCAGAGGTAGTGGTAGGTGATTTCAGCCCCCATATTGATTACTTAAAACAACAGGAGGTAAGTGTAGTGTGACAGACAGAACAAAAACTGACAGCTCACTGCCTGTCCATCACTACAGACTGAGCGCTGGGGGAATAAAGCTTACTGTAGAAGCAAATACATTTCTATTGTGTGGCTTTGATCATTATGCTGTTCCACTAGACCAAAGGACATATTTGTTTATAATTTATGTATTCTTTTACTATAAAAGATTGATAGCATCCTATTAGATACCATAGTGTCTAAATATCCAGATAGTTTGTACCTGTAACAGCTTGAGAAGCAATATTGTGAAACATTTGCATAGTCTACCAGCAAAGGTAAAAACCTGGGAATGGAAAGGAGACAAGGTGTGTCTGGCACCAGCCTAAAAGTCAGCTCTGTTTTCCATCCTTTGCTGCAGTCTGCCAGCTTTTCTTGGGCTACTGGAATTCTTCCTTACAGATCAGGCCTCGAGAGCACTAACTCAGAAAAAAACACATTCTGAAAAAGTAACACCATAAAAAAGAAGCAAAAAAACAGCCAACAAAAAAAACCACCAAACAAAAATTGCAGCGCTTCCACCTGTAATTTTACAAATTGATGAAAGAGG
This sequence comes from Apus apus, assembly GCF_020740795.1. Lineage (NCBI taxonomy): Eukaryota > Metazoa > Chordata > Aves > Apodiformes > Apodidae > Apus > Apus apus. Next base: position 91,071,963 of record NC_067283.1, on the reverse strand, counting down.
AGTAGAGGAACAAGCAAGAGTGGGCTGACATCCAGCCAAAGTAATTTGGTGACTTCAGTGACAGTGGAGGGGGTTCTGGGACTTTTTGCTGGCAAGAAAATGCCTATTTAGTTGGAATTGTGCTGCTACAGAACCAATGCAAAGGAACATGACCTGCTAGTGGTCCTTGCATCACAAAAGGGAGGTATGTGTATATGTGTGTATGTGTGTACAAGTATTTTTTCTGTCCTCACAATAGGTCAGTATGACCCCCAAAATTATGCAACAGTCTTATTAAATACAAATATATTTTTTTAAAAGGAGAAGAACTAGCGACTCACACAAAGATATGGCCTCCTGACTTTGAGGTTAACTACAATCTGAGTTAAATTAGGAGCATGCACTGCTGCAAGTGTCCTTCTTAACAACAGAAAAGTGATTTGAACAACAAAGCAAGCAGTAAAAGAGCAGGAGTTTTCAGCATCAAGAGAGAAGCTGGAGAAAAATGATATCTGTGAAAAACAGGGATACAGACACAGGATGAAGATGACTGCCGACCAACAGAAGTATATGAAGGAAACGGGATATTGTGAGTCAATTGGTCAAGCCACAGAAAACCGTAAGATAATTCAAGGAAGGCTGAGTGATGAGTGTTACCAGCGATCTGTATCTAAAGAAAACATTCCCCAAGATCTGGCCTTCAATTTTGCAAGAACCTGGTCAAATTTAAAATTAAATTGTGGTAGATGTGCTCTGTAGAAAGAGAACATGAGCCCTACTTCTCAGCTGGGGCAAAATAAGACAGGGCACAAGGGTTCATGTAAATAGATAATTTGCCTGATGAATCACCTTCAAATACCATGAAAGTCTGATGATTTTGTTGTTAAGAGCACCACATAGCATAACCTCTCAGTCCAAATAATTGTTGGAGTGATGACCATAAAAAGTGGGCATTATACAAGAGAAACCTAGTTCTGTTGGCAAATTGTCTTTAGTGACAACGTTTTCAGCTGAAGGAAGAGCTAGACAAGATGGAAAGAATGAGCAGATTACATGAGTAACAAAGGTGACCCTGGAAAAGCTTCAGGGGAGAAAATTAGTATCTTTTTCTGCATGATTTTAGAGGAAAGTATTAGCCAGAACAATACATTTCCTGAACCCAGCAACTACATATTTTTAGCAAAACAATATCGTCCCACTTCACTGAGCCTGATAGATCTTCAGAAGTTCCACTTCACTTTGACTATGTACAGCTGGTGACACTGCTAAGGCCTTTTGGAAGACAGAGATTTCCTTGGTTTTGTCAGTTTTCATCACACATCTTCTAAGGAAAAGCTAGCATAATTTGAGGAGTCTGGGACTGCAAATTTGGATGACTGCAAATTTTTATGGAATAAATTTTTAACAATAATTATTTTTTTCATAAAAATAGAATATTAAAAAAAAATAACTTACATTTTAAAAATAACTGAGATTTCTTGCTTAAATTCCATGTTATGTTAATCTTACAGCATAAGATTCAGGGATACAAGTGAACAAGAAAAGCAGAAGATAGTATTAAAATTAATATATTTGAAAATCTTTTAGACTGGGCATGATACATTTATGAGTGTAGTACAAATGACAGTTTTACATTTACATTTATAATTTACTTGAAAGTAAAGCTGTATTTTGCACAGAATGGCCTGTTTTTTACTGGAGAAAGAGTCTGTGTATAGGTTAAAGATGCATGAAATGTTGCTTTTTTCTTTATTTATGAAGAAAAGCAAATAAGGAAGTTTGTCCTTCATAAGTAATGACATAATCTGCTTAAAGTCTTCATAGCTTCATGTTTGATGAGTGGCACATTCAACCCAAACTCATGTTATACAAATCCTATAGAGCAACACATCATATGTTTTACCTTTTTTGTTTTGTGTATAGTGGCATCAGCAGTGATGCTGCTCAGGATCAACAGGTAATTAACTTCCCTACAAAATATATTGCAGAAGTTTGGCAATTGATTCAAAACAGTTCTTTGTAGTATAAATGAGTGTTTGTGGGTTGTTTTTATTTTGTTTCATTTTGGTTTTGTTTTCTTCCATGACGGTGAACCTAAACAATAAATTTTTACTTTTTTTTTTTTTTAAATGAGCCTATTTTCTCCCTCATCTTCTTTGTGGAGTATACAAGATCAGCTTCCTGGGATGTTCATATGCTATTTAAAAATAGTAATGGAACTTCTAATTTATGGGATGAATGCAGGTAATTATTTATGCCTGCTTAATGTTCCATATTCGTTCTCTGGAAATGTTGAGGGGCTGTAACTGGTTAAATGATACTTGCACACATCACACGATAAGAGTCTCATAGATGAACCACATGCTACTGCTCCTGCATCCTAATTTACTCAGTGAAATGCACTGCTAACAGAAATGTCAGTATGAGTGAGTTTAAACCTTATGTAAAATAACACATAACGGTCACCTTCACTTCTTGCAAACAGTTATATGTGCATTTTTCAATGAGAAAACAAACATAAAGGAATAAACAAACTGAAAGACCATGTTTCCTTCTCCGTAAATTGTGTTGGACTTTCTTCTTTGCTTGGTGTGCACTGGGGAGAGGGGACTCAGAGAGGAGAAAGAGTCGTGGAGGTTCAGGAATGAGAAGTGAAAATAAAGAGAGGCCATCGTAATTTTTTCTGCCAAATGGGCATCTTATCCTGGGTGCAGTAACAGCAAAGACTTCCTGGTACAAAGGAATCTCAAAAGAGATGACCATCCTTCTTTGAAGGCATATCGGCATAATAGGTATCTCAGGCTACTCTTCATTTAAATATTTTAGCATTATATTATTGGCAATACAGGAAGAGACAGCTCACATTGTTGAGTGTTTCTCACACATCTTTCAACTAAGTCACAATATGATGTGATGCTGACACTTTCAGAGGAGCAGCAGTGTCAGAGTGGTTTTCCTGTTAAGCATAGAAGGCTAAGTCACAGTAATATGCCTTGCATGTTACAGTTAGGCCTCTGTTTCAGCAATAAGGTACAATAAAGCAATAAGGTACATCACATTATCAATATATATCTGTATGCTTGCTTGCAGCAGCCTGTGGAAAGCAGATTGCCCAAAAAGGCTGTGGCATCTCCAAAACCAAGACCAGACTAGATAAGACACTCAGAAACAGGATCTGTCCTCACAGCTGACTCTGCTTTAAGCAAGAGGTTGACAGTATGACCTCCCACAGACACTTCCTACTTCATGATTCTGAGCTGTGAGAAGGATGTTAAGGTTAACTTTGTGCTTCAACTTCTAGCTGTGGTCCAGCAAAAGCAAGAGTGCAGACACAGTTATAAAAAGTTCTGTTCCACTGGTTTCTTTCTGGAGTCCAAATAAATAATATTGCAAACACATGTTAAACCACGTTTGCATACAAGAATATGTTGATCTGACAGTATCTGCTGAGCTGCACCAGCAAACCTAGTTGGAGGCTTGTGACTAGTGGAGTCCCTCAGGGGTCGGTACTGGGACTGGTGTTGTTCAACATCTTCATCAACGACCTGGATGAGGGTACAGAATGTACCCTCAGCAAGTTTGCTGATGACACCAAGCTGGGAGGAGTGGCTGACACACCAGAAGGCTGCGCTGCCATTCAGAGAGACTTAGACAGGCTGGAGACTTGGGCGGGGAAAAACCTGATGAAGTTTAACAAGGGGAAGTGTAGAGTTTTGCATTTGGGGAAGCAAAATGTCATGCACCAGTACAGGTTGGGGGCTGACCTGCTGGAGAGCAGTGTAGGTGAAAGGGACCTGGGGGTCCTGGTAGACAGGAGGATGACCATGAGCCAGCAATGTGCCCTTGTGGCTAAGAAGGCCAATGGCATCCTGGGGTGCATTAGAAAGGGTGTGGTTAGTAGGTCAAGAGAGGTTCTCCTCCCCCTCTATTCTGCATTGGTGAGGCCGCATCTGGAGTATTGTGTCCGGTTCTGGGCCCCTCAGTTCAAGAAGGACAGGGAAGTGCTTGAAAGAGTCCAGCGCAGAGCCACAAAGATGATTAAGGGAGTGGAACATCTCCCTTATGAGGAAAGGCTGAGGGAGCTGGGTCTCTTTAGTTTGGAGAAAAGGAGACTGAGGGGTGACCTCATCAATGTTTACAAATACGTAAAGGGTGAGTGTCAAGAAGATGGAGTTAAGCTTTTTTCAGTGATGACCAGTGATAGGACAAGGAGTAATGGATACAAATTGGAGCATCGGAGGTTTAAGGCGAATATCAGAATTTTTTTTTTTACTGTGAGAGTGACAGAGCACTGGAACAGGCTGCCCAGAGAGGTTGTGGAGTCTCCTTCTCTGGAGAAATTCAAAACCCGCCTGGACGCCTTCCTGTGTGATGTACTCTAGGTGACCCTGCTCTGTGGAGGGGTTGGACTAGATGATCTTTCGAGGTCCCTTCCAACCCCTATGATTCTATGATTCTAAGTATTTTCCAGACTACAAAAAAATGTCAAAGTATGGACCACATCTCTGTAAATACAATTGCATAAAGAGGTGAATTGCATTCTGTGTTGGTAATTTCCTCTAGGATCTCTTGAAATTTAAGTATTTCACTTGTTCTTTCCTCTTGTTTTTGTAAAGCCACATTGCTCCTGAAGTGCATAAAAAATGGACATGCTAAAGATAATGTGTATGCTCACAAATATATGAACTTATATGACCTGCATAAAACCATTGCCTATGTAAAACCCCAGGAGACGTGTTTGAAAAGAGTTCAGCTAATTTAGCCAGAGTAAAAAGAGTTTATCTCAGAAACATTGTCAGTGTGCCTGTGAAAAGTCTTAATGGTTGGAATAATAAACAAACTAAAGGTATACAGATTAAGAAACTGACTAATTGTCAAGAAATAATCTCATTCACTATCTGAAATGAGAAAATTATTTTCAGATATTGAAATCACTATAAGGTTTCAAGTTTAGAGCAGGTCCGACCAGCACATTCTACAGAATGAAAAAAGAAGCAATCATTTTCCTCCACAAGTTAAAAAAAGACCTTCAAATTGTTTGGGGAGAAACTAAATACAAGTATTTAGAAGAGTAAGACCAAGCATCTTGACAGAAGCTTCAGCCTTGGACTGGCTGGTGACTTGCATAAAATATTTTCAATAGGTTTTCAAGGATTTTTGTAACAGGAAGATATCAACAGTATTTTGATATTATCTACAATTTATATTGAGGAATGTATTCAATGCATCTTGGCAGATAAACATGAAAACCCATGTTTGTAAAAATGTACTTCTTTTTTTCCCAAGAAAGAAGAAGCGTTATCATGGAATCATAGAATCATAGAATGGTTTGGGTTGGAAGGAACCTTAAAGATCACCTAGTTCCAACCCCCCTTCATGGGCAGGGACACCTCCCACTAGATCAGGTTGCTCAGGTCCCCTTCCAACCTGGCCTTGAACATTTCCAGGAATGGGGCTTCCACAACTTCCCTGAGCAACCTGTTTCAATGCCTCACCAGCCTCATACTAAAGAATTTGTTCCAAATGTCTAACCTAAAACTCACCTCTTCCAGTTTTGATCCTTTGCTTCTTGTCCTCTCAGTACCAGCTCTTACAAAAAGTCTCTTCCAAGCTTTCCTGTAGGCCCCTTCAGGCACTGGAAGATTGCTATAAAGTCTCTCCGGAGCCTTCTCTTCTCCAGACTGAACAGCCCCAACTTTCTCAGCCTGTCCTCATAGGAGAGGTGCTCCAGTCCTTGGATCATCTTGTGGCCCTTCTCTGGACTTTTTCCAGGAGCTCCATGTCCTTCTTGTGTTGGGGTTCCAGAACTGGACAGAGTACTCAAAAACCGAGTAAAAGGGGAGAGTCCCTTCCTTTGACCTACTGGCCACACCTCTTTTGATGCAACCCAGGACACACTTGGCTTTCTAGGCCACAAGCACACATTGCCGGCTCGTGTTGAGCTTTTCATCCACCGTCACTCCCAAGTCCTTCTCCTCTGGACTGTTTTTGATCCATTCTCCACCCAGCCTATATTTGTGCTTGGGATTGCCCCAAATGAGGTGAAGGACCTCGCACTTGGCCTGGCTGAGCTTCATGCAGTTTGCACGAGCCCACTTCTCAAGCCTGATAAGGTCCTTCTGGATGGCATCTCTTCCCTCCAGCATTATCTTCCAATTCGGTCTGATGTGTAAAAAACCAGGACAGTAACTTTATTAGGTCTGATCAGAAAACAAATATCCTGGGGAAGTATTCACAAAAGTTTTACTTCATTTAATATTGCACTTATTTATATAAATGTTCTGATCTTCTGAAATAAGTTTAGTTAAAGTACTGATTTTGCAACTGTTTATTGTTTTGCTCAAAAACTATAATCAGCCTGTGCATCAATCACTACTGCATTCAGAAGAGAAGGCTGATATTCAATGCAGAACAAAATAAAAATTCTGGCAAAAGAAAGACACATTATCTGGGGATATTTGGAATAAACTTTGCAGGGTAATTAACTTTAGAAAAATTATATTGTTATTGAAGTAACCTTCCCACTGACCTTAAAAGTGATTTCAACCCTTGTGAGACAGGACATTAGTCCTGATCATGGACTTAGCTCTGAAATGATGTAAACATGTTTGTTTCCTGAGAGTAGGTCCCTTATTTTGACTCGAACATTCTCCCTGGCCAATACCCTTTTCCCGCTTAGAAGTGGACCTTTTCTTTCAGGGGCCTCTGCTGAGATGCTTACTTTTATCTTGGAGTTCAGGCAGTTTAGTCCTTAAAGGCACACAAGCCAGAAACAAACAAAGAATATCATACCAACCGCACTGCCCCAAACCCTTATAATTTGAGATTGAGGTCTAAATTACCCTGCTGGATCATTAAGAGGGCTAAAACCTCTTCTTTTAAATTCTATTCTGTGCAATACAAACTACAAGCAAGAGGCTAAACCTGAAGATTTGAGAAACATCCCATGCAATAATGTGGTTGTTTTGAGAGAGGAGCTTTACATAAAACACCCTTCATTTCTGTGCCAGATTTTATAGAGAAAGATTTTCTATTTTTCTTAAACATCACAATAAGAGCGATAACAGAAGTTGAATAAAAAGAAGGGTTGAGGAGAAAAAAAATGAATACATACTGAAAAGTAGTTTTTCAGAGACAGTTCCATGATTAATAAACTAAACTTTAAAGAAAAAATAAAATAATACTAACAAAAAAAAATATATTAGCATACGCCAAAATCTCACATGACAAAATTTCCTGGATAATACTGTTAACAATGCTGATCTTTCCTTTCCACTGGGGAAGAAAACAGGCATGAACCACCCTAGCGTAATTTTAACTAAAGGGCACCACTTGAGAATTCACTTAATAATCTCAGTCTCAAGTCCTTCAGCCAGCACCAGTCACCTTGTAATGAGTATTCGCTTCAAAATAATCTCCCTTTTCCCGAAAAATGGTATAAATGGAATTACAACACAATTGCCTCTTTTTATCTGATGAATGTGAAGCAGCAATATTGTGTTAGCGGGCCTTTTTGGAAGATATATTGGACTTTAATAAAATTTGATCAATGCATTTAAGTCAAATTGAATTATTTGTAAGTGGATAGGGTTGACATATGTTTCAATATCTGTGAGTGATACATTATTCTCCAGTGAGCATAAAATTTAATGAAATATAAATACCCATTAATCCTCATGTTTCAACCAATCAGTCACCGTTGCTCCTGCCTGCTGTTAGCAGAAGCAGGCCCAGAAAGTCATCTGTTTTATCTAAGCAGGAGCTCCAAACTGGAAAGACATCAGAAAGCTTGGGGAAGTGAGAAGGCACAGAACAGGGAGAAATACACCGGCATTTTTGTTGTTCCACGCTCTCTAAATAAAACAATGTAGTGGTCAGTTCTCTCTTTTAGTAAAAATCTAGAAAAGGGAGCACTAGTCATTATGTGTGAAATTGGAATTCTGTGAGGAAAATATTTAGAAGGGCTCTGGGTGTATTTTTTTTCTTTTTTAATAAATGCCCACCACATTTGTTTTTTGATAGGTGATCTTTTAGGGCATATTTTGCATCTTTCACAAAGCTAAAGTGTGAGAAAAAGAAATGCAACACACAAATAACACCTTTCTCTGGAGTCATCTCTAGCGCTAACAATACAATTGAGTTGAACTTTGAAAACTGTATTACAGAAAGATGAGATAATACGCTGTTGTTTAATTTGTAAACAATAAAGTTTCATAATTTTTAGAATATTTCAATGTATATAGTTGAAGTTGAAGTGCCAAGTCAGAATTAAAAAAAAACAAACCCAAACAGCAACAAATTAAAATCACATTAACTTCTGCCTTAGCCTCTGACAGTTAATGGTAAGCAAGAACCAATTTTGAAATCCTTTCCATTTTCCCTCTCTATGACTTTGTCAGTAAAATCAGAAAACTGAAACAAACAAGCATGCATACTTTTCATACGTAACTTTCAGGTAAATGCCAAACCAAACTTTCCTCAGAATATTCATCAGGTTGAATTAAAAAAATTACATACACAATGAATTTCAGAAGGACCAGTTTAATACCAGGTCTGTGTGCCTATGTGTAAACCCAGTTGCAAAGCCAGCCTGCAAGCCATTTTTCATGCAGAACTCTCATATTTGGGCTCCCTTATCTGCTTTGAGGAAGAGGTTCAGAGAGTGCTCTAACCACCAGCTATAAGGTACTCAGCTCCAGGTCGTTTCCAGACTGTTTCAGTTCAACAATCAATGAAATGAACTTTCATTGGGACCTAGCAATAATTGCTCTGTGTCAAGTATATAAGGACAAGAAAGCTGAACGCAGGAATATTTTCCAGTGCTACAGGAGGAAATGGTCTCCTACACTGTATGCCCCATTGTGAGGGGAGAAACACTGCACTTCTCTCAGGTTTCTGGATGTGGTTTGAACAGTATGTTGTCAGAACTCCCACTATTACTTTTGCAAAGAAAGAGTGAACAAACTGAACCAAATATTCTAATGAAAAAATATATTAGCCATGCTTACTTATCAGAGGTGAGTAGTTTCATTTTAGCAAGGACATAGGACATTATTGTAAGAAAATAAATATCTTAAACAATTTCAATCCAGGTTAATTCCTTCTTTGGGAAGGAACTAAACCACAGAATTTACTAAAATTTTAATTGTATGGGGTTCTCTTATAAGGAATAACATCCTCTGTAGTTTTATTATCAACCTGATAGTAATTTAGTTTTTACTATTGTATTATATATTTCATCTAGAAAGAAGCTGTCTTATACAGAGGTATACAGTATATTATTGCTTTGTATTAGTTTTGCAATCAGTGTAATGCTCTTTTAAAGCTAATTGCTATTCAGAGATTTCTGCCATCCTAAGATCGGCATGCTTAGGCCATTTCTCCTTCCTCCAGCTTGGAAAGCCTGCAAGTGACTGGTAATAGTTTGTAATTTGTTCAACACTATGTAGGAATGTTCCTGCCATAGAGCACTCTCAAAATGGCTTTAGGATTATGATGTCCTACTAGAAAACCAGAGGTCATTCAGAAGCTTGAAGAATGAATTTGCCATCTTGCTGTAGTATGTTGTCTGAATATGATCTATAGTAGTGATGCAAAAAGTCAAACTGGTTAGTACTACAAAGAATAAAATATTTAGGTAAATAACACCGTGGTATTTCTATTTTGCTGTATCATTTGAAGTAAAGGTACCATATAATGCAGGAATAAGAGTATTTTCCATAGCATGAAGAGGAGGAATATGTTATACATTCTGCTGATAATATTTTGATGTGTTATCATGATAGTAGATAATTTTGAGAGACAAGTCAGAAGTGTTCCAATTTTGGTTCTTGAAGTAGAACATGCTAGAACATCCTAGTACTTGAACAGCTGACATTTTCAGTGACCCAATTGTTTTGGAACTTGTTTGCCTCCCATAAACTTAAGTCCAGGAAATGTATGACACCCGTTTGCCTTAAGTTGCCCAAGTTAGTTAGTACTTAGGGAAACAAAACAAAACACTTTTTCTCTACTGCAGAGATCCAAAAGAAACAATTGACTGTGTTTCTTAACAAGCTTAGTGATCTTTCACTTTAGCTTTTTTGCATCCTGCAGGATACAGATCTCAAGTGCCAGATGGGGGGTATACTCTTAAGACAGTTTTTTTCAGAAGAACATAGACAAACAGATTAAGGTTGACATTTTTCAAGTGAATATGTTTCAAACTACAATTAATATACCTCTGGAATGACTGTCAGGATAACTGAGGACAAGTCAGCTCTTTTGGAAGTTCTCCTGTTTTTCTTCCAGTACAATATGGTTATAAGCTGAAGCCCACAGCTGCTAAGTTTTTCCAAACTCACTAATGGCTTTACATGGCCTTGAGAACTGGGTGCTCCATTCAGCACAGCACAACTTCCAACACAGCTGTGCAACAAAGCAAACACCTGGCCATATTTGTCATTGTCCTCCCTTTCCCTTGCCCATGAAACTGCAATTGACTGTACGGCCGCTGATTTGTGAAGGTCTTGAACACCTTCCTTCTGATAAGCTTGTCTCTTTCAGCCTTCAATTTTAGGCTTTTGACATACGTATCTGTTGTCTTTTTTTTTTTTTTTTCTCTGAGCATGCCCTACTGTACATTTGATTATGACCTTGATGAACTATCCCCAGAGCAATCTAGGCAATTTTTGGGTACCACTGCAAAATTTCTATGATTTTGGTAAACCCTTGCAGGTTGTGTTGCTAATACATAAGGCCTCAGAGGGGAAAAAAAAAGATATGGGGACTTACTGTTATTCCTGTTAAACATTCACCACCTTGAGGTACAAAACTGCAAAAGATAACCTGGATATAACTGTCATGGAGAGTATACTCTGGATAATACAAAACACATTGCTGGGATGAATGTTGGCATTTGATTAATGTTATTCCTTTCATTTCTGCGCCAGAGATCACACGAACCTTATACACAGTGTTTGCCACTGACTGTAGTGTAATTGTTAATATGTACTTTCTGATATGTCAGTGAAACTATTCAACATATCTATGCATTTTGGTGGTTTAGAGGTTTCATTTTAGTTCTCAGTCTGTTTTATATAAAAATTATGCTGTCATTTGTGCAGTGTGAAATGTGTATGAACAGAAGTTAGTTTAATGGCAGTTGTCTCTAGTAAGAAGGCATAATAAGCCTAGGGATTAAAAAGCTATCCTAAGATGTGGTCTACTTAACTGCAAAGCATGTTATAGTTAAAGCCAGTGCCATTTTAAGATGTAACTCAGAAGCAGTCAAAGTTCTCTGATGAAGTATTATAGGCTATTATACAATCAGTTTTCTATTCAAAAAGTTCTTTTGCATACTACCAAAAAGGACTCAAAAAGCCACTAGATCTTACTCTAGAAAGGGCAAAAAACTGCATGTGAAAATATCTAAAGGCAATTTAATATGAGGATAATTTTAATGAGCAACAAATCTTTCTAGGCAAGAAAATAGTCAGCAAAGAATTTTGAGAAATGAATTGTTAACATACTGAGGAAATAAAATACAAGAAAGAAAAACTAAATTACTCTGGTATACCAGATCAAGTGCCCTCCCCCCAGCCCAGAGAGACAATAAGTATTTTTCTACTGTTATGAAGCCACTTTAAATCAGAGCCAGAGAAAGAAAATATACACAAAACAGAGTAATTGAAATAATTTTCTTAATTAAATAATTTTTCTGAAAATAAATTTAAGGGATCTTTTAAGACAAGGAGTGAGGTGGAATATTGCTCTATTAAACTTAGATTCCTTTGAGCTGGAACTGGATTCAGAAGGTGTTTTCATTAGAACATGTCTTTATCCATGAGATAACTGTTCTTCTATTACATGCTATAAGATCTAGAATCCATCTTTTGTGATGTGCCATTTGCTTGAAATAGATCTCTGTAGACAGCATTGCAATGGTTGAACTCATAATAATGAATTATTACATTATGGTAGAGATGTGGTATTGCTCAATCCAGCAGTGGCTATACTAGTTTATATTTCTTAAATCTCCACTCCTGTTCTCCCATCCTTCCTTAGATCCCCAGGTTAGTATCTTGCTGAGTTTCTTCTGAAACTGGAAAGGTTTGGTATGGCTGGAATTGCCCTTTTAAGAATTAAATGAATGTTGTTTTAGGTTGAGAGTCAGCATTAATGTTAGAGCAAAAAAATTCAAAATAATATGTAAAATGAAAAATATATAATAGAACAAATAGAAAATTGGTATTTGAAAGTCACTGTTTCAGTGCAGTCTCACACACATGATTTTTTTTCTATATTGTTTATCCGGAAAAATATGTTAGTGATGTAAATCTTTCAAGTAGCTGGTTTTCCCCATGTATTTGCAACTGCCAGGACAATAAATTTTAAGCATAGAAATGTACTCAAGGATTGGAAGATAAAGGGACTTCGATTTATACTGTCAAATGGTTTAGTGTTATAGCTTGGCAGCATTACCACATTGATAAATTTAGGGAAAATCTGGCTTTGTAGTAAGCCTGAGTTGGTTTAATACCACGTAGAGCATACATCTTTGTTGGCTCATTATTATTGAGAATGAACAAATAAAAAGATCTCCCATAGAAATACTATTTTAGGACGCCAAACTCATCAATTAACTATATCATACTAATTATCTGAAACACAAACACATAGTAACAGAATTGGAAATTTGTATCAGTACTGTAGGAAGGAAAAGGTATCAACAGAGAAAACACCTGCTCAGTTCAAATACAGGGGAACAGATAGCTTAAGAACCACCTCACTCTGTGCAGATACTGCAGAGTGCTTAATGTTACCTTCCTGTTTTCTGAATTTCTGCCTTTTAATTGGGTACTGCCAAATGCTTTATACTGATAAAATGTATACTGTAAAAATGCAATTTATTTGATTTTATTTTGCTTTTTCATGCTAGTAATATATGGGACAACTACATTGTGAAAACTTGAGTGACCTTCTATGGCTTATGAAGAGGATTTATGAACATATGTTTTCAGGTAGGTTTGTTTTAATTTTAACAGGATAAAAAATTTTGTTTGGTAAAAGAGAACCACTTAGATGGAATGCGTGTGGAACTAGGAACAGCATTTTAATTAGTAGTACATGATATTATGAAAAATATTAGCATGATGTAACTCCAGTAAAGAAAATATAAAATGGCATAACATGGTGGAACAAAGAATTCAAAAAATTACTTGTAATTAGGAAATCAAAGTGGGATTTTTCAGCTGGGTCTTCTCAGGGATTAATTCTCACCAAAAGTTTATTTCAGAATTTGCAATTAAATCTCAATTAAAAATGGGGATTAACCTTACATATGACATGAATAGGTAGATTGTAGATCACAGGCAGCTATTCAAAGAGATTCAGTTTACTGGATGAGAAATGGATACAGTCAGTTCACGTCCATTCATACCCAGATGTACTTCAACACAGCCAAAACTAGGGCAAACATCTATGACCTGATAAAAAGAATTTGTTGCCAGAACACAGCTTTTCATCCAGAAGAACAGATTGAAAAAAATTTATGGTCCATAACAGAAAAACAGCCCCCTGTGAGTACCATCAGTGTATTGTTGCAGCTATCAAAAAAGGTTAAGGTTATATTTAGATACCCAGGCAGAGTAGTAGTAATAAGAAACAATTACTCCTCTGGGTAAGGTACTAGCGATATTGATAGTGAATCATCAGAATATATTGACACTTCTATAGAAGGCTAAGAATTAGAGACAGTTGAAAATAAACCAGAACTGTTAATTTACAGATCTCATATCAGCATCAAAATTCACTTTGTGATTATGGTGCCTTGTATCTTGAAAACTGTGGTTTAAATATGAGATAAATATTGGATAAAGCAATTAATTGTTAGAGAAATGAGCTTCCATTCAATAGTCTCTTATCCTCACAAAATGGAGGATTTTGACAAGATATCAAGGTCCTTGGTATCTTAGTATCTACCATGATATATACTTGGTATATATGGGCCTTTGCATATATACCAATATATGTGGACCTTGGCAAGATACTTTCAAATCACTTATATGTTGCAAATGAGTTTGAGAATTAGAGATTTATCCAGTTTTTTTTTCTGAAGACCATTTGTTTATCCTTCAGGCAGGATATTTTTGCAGGAGGGTTCATACTGTTGCCCTGCCTGTGCTGGCTTATTTCAGCTTCTCTCTGAAATCTCTGAAGTAGTTCAATACTCTTAATTTTTCATTTTTCACTTTGTTTTTATTGAGTAACCTGGCATTCTTTATTATTAGATTAAATCTTGTCTTTGCATTAAGAAGGAAGTAGGTGACAGGCTGCTCTGTTAACAGAGGTGTCATACATCTGTATATAATCTTGGGGTGCGTGAATATTTGGGTTACATTTTCTGCTAAATAGTTCTGTAAAACATTCTGCACTGACATTGCAAAACATGAATGCTCCCTCAGAAGTCCTCAAGTTTTTATAACATGTAATTTAGCCTTCCACATGGTGGGTCTTGAATTTTAATGACTCTTTAAACTGTAAGCCCAGTTAGAGCTCATTCTTTCCTGATTTTGTCTCTTTATTCATAGACATTTTAGGGAAACACTTCATTTCAAAATGTCCAGAGACCAGCTGGAAACTCAAACCCGTATTCCATTGTCACACCAGTTTAAAAAACTGTTTGAGGGGATTTTAATCAGTCCAATAGCTAAGGCTAATGTAGCCTGTGCTCTGCATCATGGTATGACCAAGACTTCACAGGGCATTAGATTAGGGCTGCATGAGCCCTGCTACTACAGTGCCAGTTCTAGAAAGATCTGAGAGAGATAGTATTACTTGTTCCACATGTGCGATATAAAAATGATGACTTGCATTGGAGTGACAAAGTATTTTGCTCATGAACTTGCTCTTATCTAGCCCTTTCAACAATAAAATAGTTGGAAGAAATCCCAGTACTCTCATCCTATGTTTTAATTTTGAAAAAACCTAATCAGCTATTTAATTCATTTTGGTTAGGACTATGAGTAACTTTTTATGATACAGTCTTCTTGAAGGAATTTTTTAGTAACAGCTCATTCTAATTTTACACTATTTTTTCTGCTTGGCCAAACTGCAAATATCACTCTAATGTGAAG
Source organism: Apus apus (assembly GCF_020740795.1). NCBI lineage: Eukaryota > Metazoa > Chordata > Aves > Apodiformes > Apodidae > Apus > Apus apus. Next base: position 91,056,868 of record NC_067283.1, on the reverse strand, counting down.
ATTTTTTTAACACCTTTGGAGACTTTCAAGACCTGTCTGGATGCCTTTTTGAGTGATCTGCCCTAGGGGGGTTTTTTTGTTTGTTTTTTGGTTAGTATTTTTCGTCCTGCTCTGGCAGGGGGGTTGGACTCGATGATCTTCAGAGGTCCCCTTCCAACCTCTAATATTCTGAGATTCTGTGATTCTGTGATATTAGGAACAGGGCCTACTGTGTTATGTTCCCATCCTTATATAAGTGAGTATTTCAGTATTTAATGTTAAGGGTTCATTAACTCAGTGTATTCTAGGCTTTGCAACATCCAATATTCTAATTCTTATAGAGTCATGCCTACTAGTAAGTCTGATGAGTACTGAGGCATCCCATGCAAAGCAGAAGAGCATTAAAGGGTGTTGAATGTTTAAATATCCTCTGCTACCCTCACATTGAAATGCTAACACTTGGAATATAATGCCTTGAAGTGAGTAAAGGTTCATGTGTCCTCAGAAAGGTGATAATTGGATTTTTAATCTGCTTCTTCAATGAGTTCATTGGGCTGTGAATGAAACACAGAAAACTCCTACTACATCTTTCATAGCAAACTTGACCCAAGTATATTAAGATAGGACTTTTCTTGCTGGGTACAAGTCATAGCTGCAAGTTTGTGAAGAAAAGACTCAGGTCTTAGAATGTCTTTGAAGCATGCAATGTCTCAGGCATCTGAGAATGTTGAATTAAATAATTCTGGAAATGGTGGCACCTCCACATTTGGATTTTGGTAACAATGTACTATCTATGCAGAAGCTGCACAGCCATTCCGTGGACACCATTTTTCTGAAGTGGTGTGTCATTGGTGATTTACTTTCTATATCCTAGCACAAGGAAAGCCAAGTCTTCATCCAAAAGAAAATGCTTCCATTTATACATGCCAAAAGACTTCATTAAACTGAATAAACTGAAGTGTTTAGATGAAAGCACTTCTGTCTTTGAATCAAACAATGTTGACAACTTTTTTACACTTTACTGTCTCTGAAGAAACAATTAGCTAACAGACTCTATGCCCATAGGTGTGACTGCAAAGTACAATCTTAAAAGCTAACTGAATTATTTGCTTTTAGCTTTGAAGAAGATCACAAACCACAGTTAAAAAAAAAAAAAAAATATATATATATATATATATATATATATATCAGATTTAGTGTTGTAATTTCAAGAGTTTTGTTTGGATATTTTTTTATTCTAACATATAATTTTCCACAGAATTGCAATGGGTGCTTTATATGCCAATAATGTTATGTTTAAGGTTACATATATTGTACATATACTGTCTTTATATACGTGACTTATATAGGATGCAACTCTTCCTCACTTACTGAAGTTGAGTAATAACTACAAATAATCCCATTGTAATAGAGCATTGCTCATTACAGTCCTTTTAAAATTGAGTGATGACTACACTTAGTACATAATTAACAAAAAATTATATTATTGTATATTTAAACATTTATATTTTAATATAATTAATTATTTGTTTTAACACAACATTTAAATTAATATTTTTGTCTTCTTCATGTTTCTGTTGGCAGGGATTAGGCTGGTAATTTTTATTTGGTATGTGTTTACAAACTTCAGGCTAAATTTTGCAATCTTTTGTTCATGACCTTGAGCACTTACTCAAGTAGTCTCATCAGTGGTAATTTTCCTGCGACCGAGTGCCTTGATCACCGTCTTATCCATTTTTCCTTCAAGCACATTGGTGCTTTGTGCTAACGCCCACAATTTTCTCCCCATTTAAATTCATCCTTAAAAGCTACTGCTTTTGTAATGACTACAAGTCACTCCAGTCTTGCCCTTGTTATTCCAGTGGCAAGTTGATTTCTGCCTTTCTGCAATATTTATTTTGTTGCTTCATTCACCAACTTACCCAGCTTAGTGCTGAAGGAAAGTCCAGAGATGTTATATATCTTGGATGGGGCACACTCAGGATCTTTCCTAGTTGGAGGAAAGGAAGTACATTCTTTTACATCCTTGCTTGCATTCTTTTAGTTTGGCTGAACTGAAGTGGACTTCTGAGAACAGCTAACCTCAATACAGAGAGTGATGCTCTGGCTCATGGGTGCAGGTCTGCAACTAACCAATATATGCTGAAAGTCTAATTCAATGAATGCTGGCATTTTCTTCTATTGGCAGAACAGTGCTGTTGAGATTTTTGTTGAAAGAATTGTTTTTCTAAAAAAGTATCTGAAGTCAGATACCTACCATAGAAAATGCAATCCAAACAGCTATAGAGTGATGTCTTAAAAGCAGCAGAAGAGCCCTAACAATGGAAAATGGTAAGCCAATCTAACATGTAGGATTCACTATCAGAAAAACAACTGCCAGAAGAAAAAAGGGATTTTCATAAATATTTCAAGGGAGAAATACAAAGTGAAATAAATTATATGTCAGCTAACCTTGGATTCTGTTGCAAAAAATGTGCACAATCTGGGTATGCAGAAACTTTGATCAAACACTTGGGTGAATGCAGCTTTCATAGGAGAAAGGAAACAAAACAAAATCTAGGGAAGCTGGTTAATTTAAACATTTGATAACTCTTGTGGTGGAGTAATTGTGAGGTACTTACTGCATTTCAGAAATTTGCAAGTTGTCTGTCCTCAATGGGAAACTGAGAGAGAAGTGAGGAAATATACAAAAATTCAAACCAAAGGTTTGTTACCTGGTTAGAATGCAGCAATATACCCATATCTTCTCAGTTAAAGTTTTCTGGAGAGTTTGTGGTGGCTCTACAGCTATCTGCATGTAAAAAAGGGCTATCAAAGCATCTGACAATATGAGGGTGTTCTGTTGAACCTTTTTTATTTGAGAATCCTTGATGTAAGAATACAGATTGAATTCTATGTGTTTACCTTTATCGTAAAAACATTACTTACATGTAAGGTTCATAAGCTAATCGATAATTTGGCTGTTTTATGAATTGGAGTTGGCTTTATCGTTATAACCTTCATTGCTAGCTATATCAATTTTGAGTTATTAAAAGAAAATACCAATTTCTCTGTCATCCTTATTAGCAATATTATAGATTAATTAGGTCCACAATGACCTGATTAATTTACAAAACCTTTAACATAAAAGGTTTGTTTATTTTCCTTGAGACAGGCACTATGATATTTACAATTCTTCAAATATATTGCATAAACTTTGAATTTAAGTTTCTAATTAAATCTTAAATCAGTGGCAATTTTTGAAAAAAACAATACATTTACCTATGCCATTGAAAATTCAGTTTAATTGATTGAGATAAAACTAAAACATGATGCAAGAATTTTTTTCCTCACTGTGGCTCAGCAGCACAGGATTTCAACTGTACGTTTTATTCCATCAGTCAAGAAAGGCTGTTATTATGCCAAGCTACATTTCAGAGACAAAGTGACAAATAACATTAAACATATATAGAGTCAGACAGGTCATGGTGGAGAAAGCAGATTAACTCAAGTATCTTGCTTTAATAATGATGCATTGGTTGTAATTGAGACAAAATTTTATCTTTAACCACAAGAATAGACATTTTTCCTTTTAAATGTTATAAGTAGCTGTAAAATGAGAGAATTTAGCCTTCTTCAGGACTTATCTTGCTCTGTTTCTGTCCCAGCATGATAATAACAGATGAAGTATTTTGTAATAAATAGGCCAGTGTTAATAATATATAGTTTTATAGGTGTTTCCAGAACACAGAATAAACTCTGCAAAGTGGAATGATGGCTATTTCACCCAGTTTAAAAAAAAAAAAAAGAAAAAAAGAAAAAAAAAAAGGCAAGAAGACCCTGTTTTTAAAACCTTCTTCTGTGACTAGTTTGCTTATTTAGCAACCTCTTTATTAAAACATTTAGTGGTGCCTACATATGTATTTAAATGCTTAAAGGTTTCTGTAAAATGTCTCTGAAGTTAAAATCTGGTGACCCCTGCATTCAGGTCTTCTCCTTTCAGAGAAACTTCTTGGCAACAAGTGAACTGCAGTTAAAAACACTGAAACATGCACTCTTCCCTTCCGTGTTCCTCTCTCATGCAGCCATTTGCTAGGTTTAATAGTTAAGTTTGTTAATTTTGGTAGAACAAACTAGCAAAGAAGGTTAAAGGTGGTAAGATAATTGCATTATACTAAAGACAGAACTTCAACATTTTAGAACTAACTGCATTTTCATTCCAAATACTGATTCTTAAAGGACAGGAATGTCAGTTTTCTTTAGTATAGGTTTGATATCTGATTAGGTCAGATGGTGTTACTTTCTAAGTCCCTCTCTCTTGCCCTGTTTTGCTCAGCATATTTTCAGGATTCAAGCGTTTGGTCCTTGTGAACTCCTTCCATCCCTTCTGTCACTTGAAAGTGACTGAAAGTGTTTGAAAGTCCACCTTCTCTTCTTTTATTTTCAACAGTATATTCTGAAGTGTTGGGACTTGTTTTGGTCTCTCATTTTGCAGCCAATCCTCCCTACTTTGCCATATTCAAACCAGGCTGTAGACCCCTTAGTTTGAAAAGACTGAATGGTTTTGCCGGCTTTGCTGCAACCTTTTATGTAAGGAGCTGAATTTCACTTCTTTTTTTTCACTAGGATAACTTGAGAACATAATGGTCTGCTAACAGATGTTGAGGGCAGATTTCTGTATGTATTATCTTTTGGCCGTCCTCTCACTCTGTCCCCCATGCCCTGCCAAGGCTTTTCATCCTGTAAGTGCCACCACCATGCTGCAGTACTTAACTACCTCAGCATTTCTCATGAGAGGGCTAGGACTCTGGTCCTTACTGCCAGATCTCCTCTTCTGCCTCAGCTCTCAGCCTGTGTAACTTCGGCTTCACTGCAGCAAGGAGTTAAACACAGAGTCATCCACCCTTGCATCACTAAAGCAGAAAACTAAATTTTTCTTGAGTGGATGGTTCTGTAAGAACTGGGTCTGCATGCAATGGTTGGAAGATTTTACTATGGCTTCTTAAAACTGCAGGCTTTTATTACTACCATAAACACATAGGGAAGTAAGGAGGGGAAGTTTTCACAACTCATAAGAATTGTACTGTTGGCCAGGGCAAACCCTTTTTTCCCCATGGACTAACAATGTTAATTTCTTCCAGTCTTTACAGGATCCAGTTCTGTCAGGATAAAAGAAAATTTTTCCACAAGTTTTAACACTGACCAGAATTTAAAAAGAAAAAAATAGGAAAAAAAAATAATTCTAATCTTACCTGTAATATTGCTTCTCACTACAGAAACTCCTTTTTCCTGTTTTTTTAAGTGGAAGGCATAACAAAGTTACAGGAATGGTGGGACATAAAAATTGCCAAAATGTTTAAGTTTCCATTTCCGTTCTACTCTGCACAGGGAAAGAAGCTAATTGCAAAGAGTTTTCTTTCTTTTTTCTAATAACATTTACATGTTCAGACAACTGACATGTATAAAGAGGTTGACATACATGAAAGGTCCAATGAAGCCTAAAGATACATCCTATAAACACATCCTTATCCTCGTCTTCCACTCCCCACAATAACCTTAGCTTCTTCTTCACTATATTCTCTGTTGTATGCTGACTGGGGAAGAGAAGATGTGTACTGATGGTAATCCAGAGCTGCCAGTCTCAGCATCACTGCAAATGTTATGCCCATCTTTATGAAAATACAGATTGATGATTGAAGAGCCAATGTCAATCTCCCTTTTAAAATAAAGTTTTGCTTCATCTGTACAGTTATAATGATTATCTTCCAATTCAGGTAATTGCCACTGATTAAAGAAATACACACAAACAATTATTAAATAACCCATTTATGCTTAATATTTGTATGCAGCTGCCTCAAACAAAAAAGCAAACCACAGTGTGACTAAAAGATACCTATGTTTACATAGGTACATAGGTTACATCAAGCATGTAACAGTTTGAAACTACCTCCTTTTGTAAACTACATGTACTAAAATACTCGGGGGTTTTTTTAATTATTATTTATTTATTAACAAAGTAACCGAGAAAATTACTTTGGATGAGCTAGATCCCAGAACTATTTTAAAAACAAATCCTGGATTAAGGGATCAGTTAAGCAATCTGGACATCCATAAATCGATGGGTTCTGATGGAACACACCTGCAGGTGCTGAGGGAACTGGTGGAGGTCATTGCTAGGCCACTCTCCATCATCTTTGGTAAGTCATGGGCAACAGGAGAAGTGCCTGAGGACTGGAGGAGAGCAAATGTCACTCCAGTGTACAAAAAGGGCAAGAAGGAGGACCTGGGTAACTATAGACCGCTCAGCCTCACCTCCATCCCAGGAAAAGTGATGGAACAACTTGTTCTTGGCACTATCTCTAGGCATATCAAGGATGAGGGGGTCATTAAGAGCAGTCAACATGGTTCTACCATGAGGAAGTCATGTTTGACCAACCTTATAGCCTTCTATGAGGAAGTTACTAGGTGGATAGATGAAGGCAGGGCAGTAGATGTGGTTTATCTTGATTTCAGTAAAGCATTTGACACTGTCTCTCACAGCATCCTCATAGATAAACCAAGGAAGTGGGGTCTTGATGGTCAAGTAGTGAGATGGATCATGAACTGGTTGAAAGGAAGAAGTCAGAGAGTTGTGGTCAATGGGACAGAATCTAGTTGGAGGTCTGTGACTAGTGGAGTCCCTCACGGGTCAGTACTGGGACTGGTACTGTTCAGTATTTTAATCAAGGACCTGGATGAGGGAACAGAATGTGCCCTCAGCAAGTTTGCTGATGACACTAAATTGGAAGGAATGGCTGACACACCAGAAGGCTGTGCTGCCATTCAGCGATACCTGGACAGGCTGGAGAGTTGGGCAGGGAGAAACTTTGTGAAATTCAACAAGGGCAAGTGTAGGGTCTTGCATCTGGGGAAGAACAACCCCATGTACCAGTAGAGGTTGGGGGCTGACCTGCTGGACAGCAGTGTAGGAGAAAGGGACTTGGGGGTCCTGGTGGACAGGAGGATGACCATGAGCCAGCAATGTGCCCTTGTAGCCAAGAAGGCCAATGGCATCCTGGGGTGTATTAGAAAGGGTGTGGTTAGTAGGTCAAGGGAGGTTCTCCTTCCCCTTTGTTCTGCCTTGGTGAGGCCACATCTGGAATATTGTGTCCAGTTCTGGCCCCTCAGTTCCAGAAGGACAGGGAAGTGCTTGAAAGAGTCCAGCGCAGAGCCACAAAGATGATGAAGGGAACATCTCCCTTACGAGGAAAGGCTGAGGGAGCTGGATCTCTTTAGCTTGGAGAAGAGGAGACGGAGGGGTGACCTCATCAATGTTCACAAATATGTTAAGGGTGAGTGTCAGGAGGATGAAGCCAGGCTTTTTTCAGTCATGTCCAGTGATAGGACAAGGGGCAATGGGTGCAAATGGGAGGCCTGGGAGCACCTGGCAATCAGTCAGTAGTACCTGCTCTGGTGGGCTCCCTGAGCCACTTATGGGGGTGAGAGTGGCAAATGAAGAGGATGATCAGGTTAAAAAGATTGATTAACTATGCACAAGAGATTGGGTTTTATGTTGTGTGGTAGCTCTAGACAGTTTTGTTTTGGATTTGCTTGTTGATTGAGTACCTATTTAATACATTTGTTCAACAAAATAGGGCATGTTTTGTCACATGTGAATGGAACTTACTGGAAAATGAAAGTTCTGTCTTCTAAATATCTCAGTGTTTTTTCAACCTTCTGCATTAGAAGAAAAACAAAACTTCCAAAAAGCTACAGTTTTCTGTAAAAATAACTCAGCTATGCTCCACATGGAGGCCTGGGTGTCACATTGCTGGGTGTGATAATGCCATTGACACCTACTTCTGTGGCTATGCCACAGAGCCTTTCCCTCAGGAGAGGCATCCAAGGGGTACAGGGCCACCTCTTGCTAGCCTGAGTAGGGATTTTGCCTTACTGACACGGTGACTTACTGGTTAGGCCTAGGCATGCTGCTCTGACAGAATTTGTCCCTTTTGGCAGGCAGTCTGATGGCTGCATAGGATGCCATGTGTTAAAACACAGCAGCCTGCAGCAGAGCTGTCTGGTGATCTTGGGTTTCTCTCAGCTGTAACTTCTTGATGCTTCAGCCTTTTATTTTTGGCTTTGAATCTGCACCTGAATGCTTGGCTTGATCGAATCTTACACAATAAATTTAACAATAAAGTTAGAAATAGATTACAGTGCTGAGTGTTCAAGTGCATAGTGGCATCATGCTGACCTTTAATAGCTCTTCTAACACTTGATAGTCTGCTAAATACCAATAGATCTGATGTATTCTTTGAGCATATTGTAAGATAAAGAAGGAAACTTTATGTATGAGGAAAATGTCAGTGGGCATAGCAAAGTTTACATTTTCTTGAGATGAAAAAGTTGTCCAAACAGTAAATGAAACCTCAGCTAACACTAGTTTTGGCTAAATACTGATGAACACATTAGAGTTGTAACAACAGCAAACTCAATAAGGCCTAACTATTTTTGTGCTATTTTACTGATTCCTCCTCGGATTATATTTCAAAATTAATTAAAAACTGAGACATAACAGCATCGTGATAATTTTTAGTCTTGCATTTGTATGTAGCTACATGGCAAATTAGGTTAAAAATCACCTTGCTGAAAGCTGCATTCTGACTTTCTAACCTTCAGCATTGCAGAATTACTAGACCTTGACTGCTACCACAAATCTGAAATTACCACCTTGCAGGTATGCACATTTGGTTAACACTTTAGATTAAGTGTCTCAAATAGGGATTTAATTTAGTTTTAAGAGGACAGCTATTGTATGCTAATTAAACACCAAATCATTCCTAAAAAGGTATTTACCAAGGTTTAACAACTATGTAATAGAAATAGAACATCTGCATAGCAGTTTACTTTACATAAACAGGCTTTTAATAATCTATGGAAATTCAATTAACATAAAAATGATCCTACAAATGCTTGGTAATTATATATATATAAATAAGAATATAAGGCCCTCCATTTAAAGTACTTGCAGGTTAATATTTTGGTATATATCTTCAGATTGTATGTTAGCATCCCCTTGACTCAGGGTTGTGAGCAGTTGTTGTTTGAGTTTTCCTCTCTACTCTTAACTATCTAACTGTAGTGTGGAGTAAGGTTTCTCCATTTTACTGATGTTACAGAGACGAGTGATCACCTCCAGTTAGGCACCTACACAGCTCTTTCTCAGAAAGAAAAGGAAGTTCCTATTGTGCAATATTTTTGTGAAAGGAGTTGTAGGAGATCCAGACTCAGAATCCACTTTTCTCATGGGGGACTTGAACTACCCCTAAGCAGTATCCTAAGCACTGTCTGCTATTTAAATAAAAAATAATTGTTGAAATGTGGGATTCAAAAGAGTGAGTGGGAAGACTAATTAATTGCTGCTAGTAGACAGACTTTTATGTTGCATGCTGGATGGAAATCTGTGTTGAATGAGTGAACAAAACACACAGTGATTTCTCAGTGAGCTTGCTCTTTACTGATAAATGTGCAAACATAAGAACTAAAGAAAAAAAAAACATTAAAAAAAATTGGAAATGTAAACCAAAATATATTTTCAAGTGGAATAGAGACAATTGAAATGTGAGTTCTTTTTTTGACAATGTAACAGCTACTTTGATGTAGATTAAGATTTCATGAAGAATTTCTCTAGAAATGAAGTCGTGCAACCTCCTGAGCACTTTAACAAATAAATCAATACAAAACAAACAGGCATTATCTAATTTAGTGGGGGCCCAGACAACACACACAAATGCAAAAAGTAAGGGAAATGAGCCAGCATTTAACTGTATGTAACTGACAATCCTCCAGCTGAGAAGAACTCCGCCAGTGACTGTGCCCCAATAGTCAGGTCATCCCTAAAATCCTGATATTGGTTTCCTTCAGAACTTTGTATGAAAGGGGAAAAAATAATGCCTGTGTGTTGGCATTAAGGTTGGAAGGCAGAATGAAACAAGAGTGAGAAAAAACCAAACAACTTTGGAGAACATAACTCCCTTCTCTTTGGTAGCACTGATTTCTAGAACTGCCTCTGAGTTACGTGATTTTTAAAGCTCTAAAACATCTTCTACACTTCTGGTTTGTGTCTGGAGATGGAATTTGAAGATTCAAATACCACAAGAAAAGCTGTATTTGAAGCACTTCCAAACCAATCTGGAAAAAACAGAACTTCAGAGAGTTCAGGATAGCTTTTCATAAACATAAAAACATTTTTGTTCTGTTTACTGACAATTTAAGGCAAGGGATTTGAGGTTAAGTCTTCAACAGTAGTATGTTAGGGAAATACCAGCATTAGACTTGGGCGTCATGCATGAGGAAACAAGAATAACTCTTTAGAAGTATGTTGCCATCTCAAGAATCTGTGACCTCAGTCTGTGGTCAATTAAAACAAATATGTATCTGTTGAATTCATTATTTGTATGATTCATCTTATGTAAGTATTTCTGGTTTATATTAAAACAGTTTGGTCCTAAGCTTAGTTTGGGGTTGATATAAAATGCTACAAATCAATGAATTACAAAAGTAAGCACAGAAAACATATCTAGACTTGAGAAGAGTACCCATTTTGTTGCTCATCAGTTTTGCAAGTGGATTGTGCATGCCTTTTCTGATCAACATGAAAGCTGAATACTGTTAGATTTGCAAAGGATGACAACATTAGCTGTATATGAACATCTTACTGGTCTTCAAACCAAAATCAATCTGAAACCAACCCAGAGGTATAGTTTTGTGCAAGAATGTAATGCAACTGAAGCAGCTGTCAAGTCCTTTAAAACCTTTAAGTTGTATAAGCACTCTTTTCTTGCTACTACTGCTGTTATTTATCTTTTAAGCACAAAATTGAATGTTAGGCTTTGTTGTTCTCTGTGCACCCAGTTTCCTGTTCATCCTCTTCTTTGTATCATGTGGAACATTTCTTTGGGTTGACTCTTCAATTCTTCACTTCATACTTAGTTAAAATGAAGGGACATAACTCTGCTTATCCTTCTAATCCACCTTAGGATAGTGCAGACCTGAAGGAATATTAATTGCCTTTAAAAAGCTATCTTTCATTTATAGACTTTTTTTTCAGAGCCCTGAAAATCTAGCATAGTTGTCTGCTGGAGTGTATAATCTCTTCCTTCCTTTCCCCTTTTTTGTATCATTGAATGTAAATTTCTCAATAAATTCAGGATCTCTCTTATTGATATGGATAAATACTTATGCGTATATATAAAAACAAGCAAAAGTCACATTTTAAACTGATGGAAATCACCATAACGCCCTTTCACTACAGATTCACCAAACAACACAGAGATGTCCCACTGTTTTTAGTACCTGTTTCTTTGGCAGGAGAACAAAGTCATACTTGCCTTGTAACTGAAGAAAATTATGAAAGCCAGAAAGAGTTACTAAAATAATTGTTAAAGGGCTATATGTTTGCTCTACTAAAATCAATAAAACTTTTTTCATTAGCATGCTTTAGCCTAAACTTTTAAAATTATTGCATGAAGCAAAATCATATCAATGTGGAAAAGACAAGGTTTTATATTAAAGTAGTTCAATGTAACATAGGTAAAGATAGAAAATAGGGTATCTGAATCCATTCGTCTTGTTAATCTGTTGGACATAATTTTAAAATTTAATCCTCGAATGCTCGCAACATATCATCTGAATTTCATTTGTTTCTTCCTATTGAAAGTATTTTGGAACATTACTACAAGTGCAGAGTTTTGAGGAAATGAGAAGCATTGCTGTTTTGTTTTTTTTTTCATTTTTATTATTTTACTTTCTCAATGAATGTGCCACTCAGATCAATAAAATCCTGGTAAGATACGCTGTCGCAGACTGATTTGGCCTTTCTCCACACATACCCCTGCTGACTTAAGTGCCCACAGTTGTACCTAGACTTCTTATTTAAATACCTAATTTATTTCACTTTCAAAAGGATGAGGCACCTGTGTCCCTGAGACCTCAGCAACATTAGGCTTCTGCCAAGCCCTCTTTTTTGTTTTTACCACTCTGTTGTGTCTTTCTTCACTATGTGTGCATGATAATTAGAAAAGGACCTTAAATATAATTTTAGCCACATATTCAAATGTATCACTATTCTGCTGGCAAAAGCCAAATCAAATAACTTTTGAGTCCATAACTTTCAGGCTCAAGCTCCAAGCTTCCAACTCTGCATTGTGACAGCTTAATAATAATAATCTGACAGAAATGTTATTTCTAAAACACTGGGAGCTACAGCTCTACATGTATTTTGAAATCAAGCCAGTATTGCTTAGGTGCCTAAATGCGGATTTAGAACTTTACCTTTAGGCATCTGAAATCTGTGGCCACATCTATTTTAAAACATCCACTAACATGAGGAAGAGTAATTCATGTTTACTTGAGGTCTGAATTTAAATTTCTTAACTTTGGGTTTCCCCTTTTCTTCCCCATCTCCCACAACTGTGTTTAATGTTTCAATCGGCCTCCTTCAGCCCAATTTTAAATAGTACATGAATTAACAAATAACAGGCAAATTAATGTTAATATCCACTTTTATCTAAATTCTGTTTCTGGGACTAAACATTGTTTTGTCTGACTTTTAAAAGACGAATGGAGGCTATGAAAAGTAATGACAAAAAAGATGGATGCTTTTTTTTTTTTAAAGGTAACAGCTGGAAAGTGGTATTCTCTTCATCTCTTAATCTTTTTTTCAACTTTCATAATTGAAATTTTCAGTTGTTTTGCGGGGTATTCACATTCAATTCAATCTTATATTTTGAAATTAGTTAAATACTTATTTCCACTCTTCTGGACAGCAGCCAAGAGGGGTGAGAGTGGGAAGAAAGACTGATGTGTGGGTTAGTTTTTGTATGTATATGGAAACGGAGGCTTTAGTCCACTTCCGGGCTATTACAGTAAAGTAAGAAATACATGGATTTATTTATTTTTCTCCTGGAAGTGCATGAAAGAAAAAGAATTAATCCAGTAACTGCATTTTAACATTCAGAGCATTCAGTGTGGATTGCTGGACTCCTCTTCCAGTCTCTTAATACACTGTTTTCAGTATAAAATGTGCCAGAACACACTGAAGTGTATGTTGAAAAAGATGAGCTTGGTTGCTTAGCTGAGAGAAGAGATTCTAGGACTTGGCTCACAAAAGAGTTAAGACATCTCCCTGAAGCCTTGTGTGAGATGAAGTGCTAGCATTGCAGTGTTCCTATTGCCAGTAAGAGATGTTATTCCAGAATTTTAGCTAATAAAACTCACTTTAAGAATCTACAGTTTCTGAATTACTTTGTAATCAAAACCCACGCTTACCTTGTAAGAAGACTCCCTTTTGTGTGTGAATCTTGACGTTGTCCTCCCATGCAAACATTTTTTCCTTCAAGAACGTCCAGAATGTGTCAGTTTATAGAATAGCACAGGAATTGCTATTTTTCTTTTGATGGCCCACTTTTCTTCAAAATGTTGTGATCTCAACATGATTATGTATAATTGAATTTTTTTCAGCACTGCCCCTTACCTTAAAAAATATTCTACAGAGTTATTTCATCATATTCTAGGATCAACAATAAAACAGTGATCTGACAGCTAATTTTGCTGATAAAGGTATACCTTTAATTATTATGACATGTTCAAACAAGATGTCATTAAAATGAACATTTGAATATACTCTTCCTTTCACATGAGTGGTGCCAAATAAAATTGTGTTGAATTATATGGTTTTAGTCTTGGCAAAATTATCCAAATGTAATCCAATATATAGCTTTTTATATCATGTGTTAATTTTTTTTAAATGACAGTTAAATAATTAAATTGGAATGTTAACAGCAGAGGTTCTTTCTTCTGAGAAAATTACATTGCCATTAATCTCACTTCTTGCTGATGTTTTACCTGCAGTGCTATCAGAGTTCTAAAATCCAAAGCTGAGTATGGAGTTTTAATTTTAACTTTGCAAATCTTAGAGCAATAAAAATTCAGGACAGTACTCCAAATTTCATCATAATTATGTCATATAACATTGAGATTTTAATAATACAATGTATTTAATGGCTCAGTGAATTCTGTACTGGTGTGGAATAGAGTTGTATGTGCTGGAGAATACCCAGTGCAAACTTTTGTACAGTTCTGTCTGATCTTAAGATATTTGCACCTCTGAGGACCTAGAAAGCTTTGTTTTGTTTTTAATTTTAGTTCACTGTAAAGGAAAATACCCTGCTTCTGTTTGATTTACACAGTGATGATAAATTTCACCTAAGTGACGAATTAGTAAGGAGATGAAAATATAAGACAAACCTTTTAGTTTTACTCACAAAAAGAGCTTGGCCTATCTATATATGATATATATTAGATGTAATATATATGTTATATAACATATATATAATATTATATATTCTAAAAAACAAGATGTAGAGCAGTAAAAATATTCTGTATAAATATTTACTTGAGCAAGATGCTTTTCACTGGGTCTGTGTTTTATAGGCCATGCAAGAATTAGTTCCACCAACAGTGAAATGTCATCACCTCTAGAGTAAAATGTGGCAGTTGTTTAACAATGTACATAAATGATACAAAACAGTATACAGTGAATTAAAAGTATTTAAATACTTCATTCAGTTGCAACTGTAGAGAATATGTAAATTGGCATAAAGTATTTGCTCATTTTGGACTTTGTCCAGGATGCTGCAGTTAACAGTTTTAGCTCTTATGAAATGTGCCAGGGGATATCTAATTAGCCCACTTGGTCAGCATCTTAGATTTATGTATCATGCAAAGATAATACCTCCAGCAGCATCTTAATACGGCATTGATTCAGTACAGAGCCAGAATGAAGAATACCACCTACAGAGTGACCAACACCACTTCCTACAACAGCTGGGTTTTCCTTGGAGGACTTCCATCCCAATTACACAGCAGGCCCAATCTTGCTTAGTTTATGAGATCTGACAAGATCAAAGCCCAAGGTGGTATAGCTACAGACTTATACTGTCTTGTGTATTTGGCTTGCTAGCAAATTTATGTCAAATATGTGTATCAAATGATTTCTAGTCAGATGCATTGTTGTCGTGTGTGTATATACGAAAGAAAGAGGAAAAAAAAAATTACAAAACTAAAAAAAAAACAATAACAAAAAACCCCATTTGCAACAGTCACAAAACTTCCCTTTGTACTTCACCCTGAAAAACTGTTAAGATCTATTCTCTTCTTCTCTCAGCAGTGAGGAAACGGGAAGAAAGACCATCTCTATTACATGTTAGTAAAATTATTTTAATACACATTTGAAGTTTTCTCTGCTCAGTATGCTTTTCTACTAATTTTAAAATAACAGTTCAAAGAATCAGGACAGTCAGAGATACAAACCAGCTAAGCAGCCTTAATGTTTCTACTGGAATGAATACAGATTGTGTTAATCTTCTAATACACTACCAAATGAGTAGGAGGAAATATTGCTAATTTTCCCTCAACCCTCTGAGGGTTGTGCTTTAAACAAAGTCTACCCATGCTCTTTCAGGGTGCTTTAGCTTAAAGGGACTGGTGTGGTTGAGGACATTGTACAAGATCCCTCACAATTTACTGCACACACAGACAGCGAACATGCCCAAGCTTCACTAGTTAGAGACAGTCTCCAGTACAACACCCAGTTCTCCACGCACTGTGTTAGTCACTAGTAAGACAGTGTGTGAAGCCTAGTGTAAGATCACACCAAAATCTTAGGTGTCCTGGGAGCTGTAGTCAGGTGCAGAACAAGAATTGTGCAGTACCTGAATTTTGCATGTCACCATACCTAAAAGAGAGGTATGCCCTAATGTCAAACCAGATACTAGAAGTCACCCTTCTCACAAGACAAGCTCTGAGGCAAGATGAAAGGACGAGTTTACTTACTACAGTCCAAGTCCTAAAGACATGGTTACCAGACTCCTCTCACATTTAAGCACTTGGTTCCACATCCTCTTTTGGCCTCCAAGGAATCCAGTGATCCATTATTTATCAGAGTTATTTGCAGCACTAGCAAATTATTCACCAACCTCTGACACCATCCCAATGTTTGTGCTAATGGCCTTTTTGAAGTCATCTTCTGTCTGAATGGTAAACAGAACAAGCTAACAATCCCACCCATAATTAAGTAATCGTGTACTAATTATTAATCAATTTTGATAAAATATTCCCCTGTGTCCAGCAAGGTAGGCCTTGGACTTCACTGTGCAGCTTCAGCTATCTCTTGACAAGAATATATTGGTGTGCATACTCTCTGCAAGTGTATCTGTGAGAGCAATGCATGCAGCTCATGGAGTCTTTACATGATGGTAACCTGATGTTTCAGGAGGACAGTAGATTTTTGTAAGGTTATCTCTCATGTGGCTATGATGGTTACCACAACAGACTGAAGTAAACTGCTGGATATAGAAAAAATAATAATTTTAGAAGACTATTGGGAAAAGAGATTTCCACAGCCAGTATTTTCCTAATGATAATGAAATGAACGTAAATCATGCCTAGAAGCTCACATGTCAGTCACAGTCAAGATATATGGGGCCTACATTTACAGGACTGATTTTTTTTTTTTCAGTTTCATCTTCCATGTACTTGAATCTTCTGTAAAACCCAAAGACAAAATTATTTCTGTCTGGTATCTCCCAGGCTGTCCTCATCAAATAAAGCAATCAGCTAACAAAATTACTTGGTAATACACTTACTGTTTCACATTGGCTTGCTTCCTTCCTTGTATATCAGTATATGTTTTCACTTTCCCCTGTAGGATTTGCAGATGACAGTTTCAGTACCCTGATTTATAAAATTTTTATCTTGGTAATTACCTACCTACTCCCAGAGTCTGCTTATGCTTCTGAATTGTTTACAAGTGACTATAATGAACTAGTGATGAAGTTTCTCTCTTCATTGTTTATTCCTTGTGGCAATGAAGATTGACTGAGAAACACTGCTTTGGTATTTCTTTTCAACCTTGAACAGCATACTAATAGGTAAGTGGACTGACAGGTAGACTGATATTGGCAGGGGTAGGGGAAGGGAAAAATTGCTTGACAGAGCCTGTCTTTATGGCATATGTACAGTGATCTCCAAAGTAAGGTATATGTAAGTACCAATTCATTTAGTTTAAGTCTCAGTGTTTCTTTACCTGTGTTTCAGTACTAATAACTGACTATATGTATATATAAAAATATATATGTATATATACATATATATACATATATATATATATATAAAAGTGAAATTTTCATTCCTAATGGTGAAAGTATCAGTCCACTTCTGAATAATCTGCTACTCTTATTAGCACCTCTTCTGGTGTTTCAGGGACTTTTAGAAATATATGCCAGCTATTATAACAGTTAGTTTGGTTTTCAATCCAAAGCTCAGCTTTTTTTAGAATGATAGTTTTTCTTTTCACTTTTTGTTGCCACTGTGTGGCAGATGTGCATTTGTTCGTTATGGGATCTGTGGATAATATGTTTCAGATTAGCATTATACCTATTTCAAAAAGCTGCTCTTTAAGTTGTCGGGGGTTTTTAAGTTTTTAAGTGAAGATGTTTATTCACTTGGCAAGTATTCAAGTATCAGAATATTCCCGAGCACTGGAAAATTATTCTTCAGCTCAGATTACTGCTCCTTTCTCATTCTGTCTGCACACTCACTTAAACAAAAATAAAAAAAATCTCTTTTTTTCTGCTTCAGAAAGCTGAGATGTGAGAGTAAGAGATGATTGAGAATCTGGATGCTCAACAGCGTAGGCCATAAAGTATCTTTGTTGGCACTTGCGAACTGAACTGGGACAGCACAGCTGGATCTGAACATTAATTCCTCAATAATTGATGATTAATCTATTAAAATTTAATGGACAGTTGATAAGTAATGGTCTGGCTGCCATGTCACTTGATTGTAAATATAGCAAGTTGCCTGGAAATAGTTTTCTTCTTTTGTCCATCAGGACCAAACATAGAGGAAGGAGAAAGAAAGAGAAAACTAGATGAAGTGAGAGAATGTTTCTGTGCGAAAAGTTTGGGTCAAGAAACCTCTCTGTATCATGGCAAGTGCAAAGCACTGATGGCAGTCTTAGAGAATCACTCATGCCAATAGTCTTCTCATGCGATCGTGCCACACGGACATCTGTTTTATTGAAACTCTGTGCAACTCTGTGCATATAACATATGACATATCAGTTGCAGTGAATAGCAGCACTCCACAGGCTTCTGGGGAATATCAGGCTGAGCATGAGATTTCAGATGGAGGTAACTTAAGAGTGGGAGTTACATGCTTTCCTTCGCTTCATGGAAAAACAGTGACATTTCACAGAATCATCATAGAATCATAGAATGGTTTGAGTTGGAAGGGACCTTAAAGATAATTTAGTTACAACCCCCCTGCATGGGCAGAGATACCTCCCACTAGTCCAAGCTGCTCAAAGCCCCATCCAACCTGCCCTTCAACACTTCCAGCGAGGGGGCATCCCTGGGCAACCTGTGCCAGTATCTCACCACCCTCACACTAAAGGATTTCTTCCTAATGTCTAACCTAAATACTACATGCTCTTGTAAAAAGTCCCTCCCAAGCTTTCCTGTAGGGCCCTTCAGGCACTGGAAGGCCACCATAATGTCCTCCTGGAGGCTTCTCTTGTCCAGGCTGAACAGCCCCAACTCTCTTCACGTGTGCTCATAGGAGAGGGGCTTCAGCCCTTGAATCATCTTCATGGCCTTTCTCTGGACTTTCCCCAGGAGCTCCATGTCCTTCTTATTTTGGGGGCTCCAGAATTTATACATCTGACAATAAGTTACTATGGTTAATAAATGAAATTTAAGTATATATCAGTAGATTTTATTTGATCAAATTTCTTCTTTGCCTCTTCAAAAAAGAATATAGGGAAAGAAAAAAATGTGTAGAAAATAGATCTGAAAATTATCGTTGATGTGATTTCAATACTTCAACATGTTGTATTTGTTTTATGCTGGATTTTCAATACCATTCATGTAATGACTCTAGTGAACTGTGCAAGTTCATCTAACACAGTACGTTAAACCAACCTAAAACCAGGATTCTTTAAAGTGGGCTGTTTTCAAGGAGGAGTGACACAGATGGAGTTATGTTATGACAGTATGTGTTTCAGCGTGTCCAATAGTAAGTGGATATGTAAACTACTATCATTAACAGGGAACTCTTCAAAGCAAAGACCTATTCTAAATGTTTTATGAAGACTCAGGTACATTTATGGAACCATAGAAACTCATCAGGATAAAATAGGGTTGCTTGGGTTTGTTGTTTGGTTTTTTATTTATGGGTTTGTTTGCTTGTTTGTTTTTTTCCGCCATTTTTTGTATTGGATTGATTAGCTTAAATTATTTTCTTACTAAAACATTTGAAATACTTTTCTCACTTATGAGAAAAAGAGGGTAAATTAACATATTGGAATTGCAGAGGGGTTTGCCTACCGGGTTGCAAGAACAACTGTTTTTCCCTTTAAGATTTGTTTACCCCCCTGTTCACCTTATTTAAGAGTTCCAGTATTAGCATTCGTATACTAAGATATTAAAATCGAGGGTTCTACTAATCTACCCCGTGAAATACCTAATTTGTTTAGCTTCAGTGCACAGAAGCACAGGAGAGTTAACACAGGGCTCTCATAAAAGTCTCGCATCTTGTGACAACACAAATCACCTCTTGGATGTTAATACACTGTGGGGCTTTAATCCTCATGCATTTTGCAAATATGACCTGAAAACAAAATTCTGCTTCTTATGGGTTTAAATGTTCAAGTTCTTTGAAATTTGTAAGTTAAAAATGGCTAGATTTTTATTTCAAATGTTAATGAAAAATATTTGCTCAATTCCTTAGAAATAACTTTTTAGTGCATGTGTGAAATATTTTAAACTAGTTTCTGCTGTTAATTTTCACTTTCTAATTAATTTAATTGAAAAGTTAAGATGCCAGAATTTTCATACTTTATATAGATGAAACTTCCACCCTATTTCAGGTTAAATACTTCTGTTCTCAAGTGTTGGTGTATATCAAGCTATCTTTGTCATAAATTGTGAAATCAGGGCCATGATGAATAGATAGAAGAGTCCAAATGAGCAAATTAGTAGCTGCCTCAGACACCCTATTCTGAGCGTCTATTAAAAAAAAATTACGGGTTAAAAATATTAAAGCATTTTAAAGCAAACTATTAAAATTACAATGGGGAAAAAAAAAAAAAGCAGCTTAATTTTCAGATGGTTTAGGATATGATTTAGGTAAAGAACAAAAAACATTTATGCAGTACACTAGCTTATTTTATATAAATAATGATCAGGCCATGAAATATTTTTCTGGGCTTCTTCCAGGAAACTTCTCAGCTACATATAAAAAATGTGCAGCAGTTACACCACCCATTTTCCCTATGGCTTCTGTCTCCAAAGAAGGTAGAAAAATTTACTGTCTTACATCTGAAAGTCACCAAGCAAACGTTCCTCTGGGAATCATCTTCATTACTGTCATTCTTAGAAGCTCAGGTCATCGGCCAATACTCTCTGGTGGTAATCACTGTACAAACAAATTATGTATAGCTGTGTTTTTTCTATGACGCCAGCCAAGACCAAATTAATGAAAAGAAAAAAACTGTAGCTGTATCTGTTGCAGACTAAAAGTACTGACATGATTAGTCTTCTGCAGGAATTACTGCATGAAATAAATATGATATATTAGTTAGTATAGAAGTTCTAGTGCCTAGAAAACAGAGCAAAGTGGTGATTTCTACTGCTCAACCTTGGAATACACTATCTTGACTTTCATTATTTCCATTAATTCTCCTATTTTAGATTTATTTTTTTTTTGAGTGACTATGAGTTTTAGGGTAGGTTGATAGATGAATGCAGGCTAATTTTCTGTGATGTTTCTGACAGCATTAAGGACCAAGGACTTAGGTGTCTGAAGCCACTATCCTGCCCTGCTCCCTGGTGGAGGGAGTACAGAAGGTGTCCCCAAGAATTCAGCTTTAACTAGTCAGATCATGCATAGTGGTTTGTGGCTCATACATTCTGTGATGAAGCAGATGACATCTGATGTCATCTTTAAAGTACAGTTTAAGTTTATTTGAAAGAAAGCTATACAGCACAATATAAGAAAGGCTCTGTGTTCTCCCTGTGTTTATAATGATTAAATCAGAACAAAAGCATAAAAAGACTGAATTATAGCAGGTAATTCAAACAAAATGCTTACTGTGCTAATCCAGTCTGCCACTCCTACTCAGTCTGAATGATAGTTTATTTAATAAGCAGTCTTATTGAAGTGGGTTAGTTAGCCTTTGAGTAAGTGCCACTCTGTAGGAGGAAGAGTTGCAGAATCCAGCAGGTGATGAGTACAGTGTAATGTTTAATTTTTACAGCTTGCTGACAACTGAGCCTTTGGCTATACCCAAAGATGCTCAAAAGTATTTCGGAAGGAACATGTACTTTCTACCAACCTGATGGTCTTTTTCCCCTTTCTGATAAAACAGTTAGCTTAAATAGTCTGCAGGAGCTATTTATTCAGAATATTTCACATGATTACTTAATTTCCTTTCTGTTTTTACCATTTGGCAGATATGAGAAACTGCCCAAAGGTAGATTTAACACACTCTTCAAAAGATTTCTAAGTAGGTAATACATGAAATTGTCAGGCATATGGGTGAGCACACAGGCGGTACTTTCAGCCATAGATATACATTTAAAAGCAAAGACACTGCCCAATGGGTTCCTGCAGATAACTTCTTCAGGGTATAAAGACATCTAATGGGTTCTTGTAGATAGATAAGAGCAAACACATGTATTGTGAACTAAACGCTTAAGCTCTAATGTTATCTCTGAGATGCTTGTGCTGTTTTCTTTGTTTGTCTTCTCACCGTTGATGTATTTGTTTAGTGTAAAAGCACACCTCCCATGATGATAATTAAGAAAATAAAGAAATGATGATGAATTCCATGCACAGGCTCCGTCATGTCTCCTGTAAACTGCATTAGAATCAACAATGTCATGTTCCATAGCAGTGGACAGAAAATGTCTTTCCAAGTCATTAGTAAGCTAAATGCCATTATGTTTCCTTTAGGAAATAGCTGTACCAGCATGCCAAAGAAAAGGGAAGTTTTGATGGCTAAGGAATATTTCAAAAATTTGCATAGGAAACCAAATTTTATTTCTGAAAGAACAGCAAGAGCATTTAATGCAGAGGACAAGAGTTTTGAATAACAGAAGCTCCTATCAGGTAAATCTATGAAAAAAACTGAAAAGTTATAACAATAATACGTACCCTTCAATACATTCTGCTCAGTGAATATGTAAAGTGCCTCTGAATCATTTATGCCTACATGCAGGAAACTGATAAATTTTGAACAAATTTAATTGAAATCACCCCTGGAGTGAGTCTGAAGGAAGGATTAAATTTAATGGCCTCACAGAGTGTCATACTGTTGCACTAGACTGCTAGCTCTGAAGTCTATATTTTTTCACAAAAAAGATTCTAAATCTCAATCCGCACATGAATATGAGTTTAATAATATCTCAGAAATGAAAATCACTTTACTTTGCCCTGTAATGAGACTTAAGGAAGATGTTCAGGCAGACAAATCACAAAGTTTCACTTTAATGATGTGATACAAAGATACAGGATTTTTGCTCACATGATTTTGAGTGGTTGCTGTTTTGTATTTCAAGTATTCTGTTAAAGCATTGTTTAAAAATGTGAATGGAGATGAGCAAAATAAACCATTTTTGGCATTTCATTGAACCTGCATTATTCTCAGTGGAATTTCACAGTCATATCTTTGTGCAGATAGGTTTTAAAACTTGTTATTGAACCTTATCGTTGTAGTTTTCCAGATCTAAAGATGCATGGCCTCCTATATTCCCCATTATGCAGTCTTTTACTTATAGCAGCAGCTTACAATGCATTGTAGCGGAGTATTGTAGCTTTGCTTCTATTGGAACACAGCAGAATCCAACAGTGTATGCACATTTTACTGCTAGGGAGAAATATGTTTTGTTTTATTGTTATTAAGCATTTCTAACTTTGCTGTGCTTCTGAACTGGTTTCCGTGATGGTCCTTTAAAGTAAATTTTTTTCTTCAAACAACTAACAGTATCCCTGTCTCTGGTGCCTCATATGAAACTGCAGTCTTCCTCACAAATGCACTATGGATGCATAGAGGAAGCTGATGTCTGTGGGAAGTGTGCTTGGACCATTTAAATAGTCTACTCTGAGCTCTGTATTTTATACAACAGCTAATTACTCTGCTAAATTAGATTATAGTTGTAAGGAGCACCTGAAAGTGCATTTTTTGCTCTCTAATCTAACTATACCTCAACTTCTCCTGTGTGAAATAAAAATAGCAATTCCATCTCTTTTATAAAAGTATTGTGAAGATAAATTAATTAATCTATGCCAAATTAAGATAAATTAATTTATGTGGTGAGGAATGCCATGGAAAATGCTCATGAGGAAAGTAATAATTCTATATTCAGGAAGGGCTTGAGTTAAAGCTGTGTGAAAAATTGATTTTTCACTTCATTGGTTGACCTGAAAAATTGTGGAAAAAATCAATTTTGGACCAACCTGAAAAGATTTTCTCTCATTTTTCTCACGGGAACATCAAGGTGGTAAGTAATATATAAGTTTTGGCTTGAAAAACCCATTTAATTTGTCTAGAACTGAAATATTTCATTGTCATCTTAATTATTCACATATTTTTAACCAATTTCAGGTAGGTATTCTTAAGAAAATCAGCCCTTCAAGTTTAATTGTTGGATAGTTTATTTTGAAAATAGAATAGCAAATGTTTGGGGTTTTTTGTTGTTAGTTTCTTTCTTTGTTTTTAAGTTTCCTCCCTTCATTAAAGAAATGCAATTATGGGTGAAAAAAATATGGATAAACTTGAGTCTGAATCATATATGTGATGAATCAGGGCTGGTGAACACGCAGATGGCTGTGCTGGTTTAAGCACAAAAATCACCTTTTTTGCAGAAACAGCACCACTGCTACTTCAGCATCTTCTGCTTTAGCTTTCATAATTTTGAATATTCACTCTTCATTTTTTCACAGTCCTTTTTAATGACTGTGTTGCTCAGAAGTTGCATGTTCTCCTTCTGAACCTGATCAGTGCATCTTCAACTTCAGTATAAACATTCCAATGGCCATTAGTGGTAGATGCCCAGTACCATAACAGTAAAGTGATTGTATTTATTATAAAATAACACTAAACTCTTTCAATGCATGTATCTTTCCTTGTGAACTACTCTTACTCCATACTATACTCTACCTCATTGGTCAATTAGAGATCTGGTATTTATAGATGTGGATTTGTGTTTAACTAATCAAATGGAGATGAAAAGCTGTGAAAAAGACTAAGTTAAGCACTTACGCTTTTGGCATTCTTGATTAATCCTCACAACAAGAATCACATTCGAGTAGCAGAATTGATATGGCCACACTTTGATCTTTAACTTCACCAAGCTGCAAAACCTGTAATTCCCATAACCAGGGCTACACAATGTCTGCTCCTTGCTTTCACCAGTTCCCTCTCTCCCCTAGTGTCAGAGACAGAATACTGGTTAGTACCAGTGTATTGTATAATCCGTGTGGCCTTCACATCTTGAAGACCCGCTGTTAAACTGCAAGTCCTTGTCCACACACAGCCCATTTGAGGTGAAATTAATTTCACAATTCTAAATATATACATATTAAACAGAATGTAGGTGGTATCCTATAATCTGAATCAGATTCATGCTATTCATTACAGTTTTAAGACATGCATGAGAACAGATGATCCAGTGCCCAACAATATGGAAGAATTAATGGGAAAAATATGTTTCCACTGATCGGGAATCCAGTAGTTTAGAAAAAATTCCAAGGTTTACACCTGTATCAGTACTGACTTGACTTTACAGTCCCTAAGATCTGTTGAACTGAAGAGGCAGATAATCACCTAGACTGAGCTCTGACCTTCTTTAGGACAATAAGACTACAGCATAAAAGTTAAGTCATCTGCATCGACATTCACTAGAGATGGAGTTCAGGGAATTTCCTCTATCCTTGTGTTTGTCTGTTTTTTCAAGGCATGAACTGGAGAAAACTAAGAGTGAAGAACAGGTGAAAGTGATTTCCAAGCAAACAGGTTATATGAATAATAAAACATTACTAGGATAAGTGGAATTAATCAAAGACTTCAAAGGGAACTTGGAATCAAGCACAAATCTACTGATGAGAGCTATCTATTTCTTAGATGAATGACTATGACAAGAAAAGGGGCTATCAAGTTTGAGGTCAGTCTTTAAAAATAACAGAAAATTAAGGGATCTTCAGACGATTCTGCAGAAGTATGAACATCTGATTTCCATACAGGCAAACAAGAAATCAGCAAAAATGTCCCTAAGCCACAGATTATGGGATGTTGGATGGGTGAAACAATTTGAATGTCTTTGTCATCTCATTTATTATTGTCAGAGACACTGTGCAGGGCAAAATGGGTAAAGGTCTGTATCTCTGTTGGAAAGTCAATCTTCTCTATCTCTGGTATCAGAACCGATTTGTCTCTATAGAGCTTTAGACCAACTAAGCTAAAGAGGTAAATAACTATGACTTGTTCTCTATTTAAGAGAAATAATTAGCAATGTTTAATATCAAATGAAGACAAGATGCAAATATATAAGCAGATTAAGGGAAAATGTTTTCCTCTGATAGTGTGAAACTTTTAAAAAATCCTGAGGAATCTCCCACAGACCCTGTGAATGCAAAGGAGAAAACAAATGTCCTGAAATATTGAACTGTTAATCTATCCAGCTGATGCACAGAAGGAATTGTGATTACTAGGGAGAACATGAAGAATTTGAAACAGATAAAAAATGTATTTTAGTGTTTAAACTAACAAACCATCTCAAATTTTGCAGACCAATGCAATTATTTAATTTCAAAGACTGCAAACAAATTTTCAGTCTAATCAGATTTACCACTAGCTCCACTTTCAAGCCACTAAAAATCACAACCCAGACAGACTCTTTAAAAAACTAGCTGGTTGGGATTTTACGGCTTGCTGAATTGATTCAGAAAACCATGCTGTTTAAAGTTCCTTTATTCCCAAAGACATTTAACTTCTATGCAACGCTTTTCTACAAAGCCAAGCCAGTATTTCATGAGTTCCTACAGAGATTAATTGTCTATGAGCTAGCACTTACACAAATAATTATAATAAAAAAATTAGGTGGTGGTTTACAGAAGGTTATAATGGGATAAGTTGAAAGAACCTCAGAATTGTTTTTAATTGGGTTAAGGAATAACCATTTTACCAGACTCACTCTGCTTTATTTGACTCACTGGCTTAAGAGTCGGAAAAACTGACTTGCACTGGCAGGATGGATGATCTTGACTGTCAATATAAATTGTTTTGGTCTTTTGATTCCCTTAGATTTACTTTTTTTTGCTAACACTTTAAGATCACAAATGACAATCATACTGAGGAACACTCTAAATACTTATCCTGGCACATAGATGATTTCTAAACTGTTCCAAAAACAAATTGTATTTCTTAGATCTTTCAGTATCAACATTCTACTGAAACCTACCTTTTTTAAAGCAAACAATCAAGCGTATATACTCAACACTATGTTTTAATTAAGATCGTACCTTATGAAACCACAATTCTACTAATTTCCATGCAAGACAACAATAATACATAAATTACATCTTAGAGCATCGTTGCATTTTATATGTATATTTTGAAGAGGAAGAGCTGTACGACTTTTAGCTGCAATGTAACAAAAACGAATTTCTACACTTTATTTTCCCAATTTGTAGGGAAAATCCTTGGAGGAGCTGGGAAGTAAAAATTACTTGCATGATCTTGTATCCTTCCATCTAAGAGAGATCTAGAACTTTTAGAAAAAATGGAATAACTTCATTCATCAAGAGCTATTAAACTTTTTGTTCGGACCTTGGAGTTCTTTTCTTTGGCAACTTGATTTCAGCATGAAAAGGACCTTAAGATCTCATCAAATAAATAAACAAAAAAAGAGAACTGTAGCTTTCTTAATGCTTTTCAAGTCTAACAATTCTTAAGTGAAGCTTAAGCTTTTTTACTGAAAAAGGCATCTGTCATGAAGTGTGAGGGCTGAAGGATCTCTTGAAATGGGAAAAGAAGTGTCTCAGGGTTAGGTAGGAGACATTTATTTCAGGAAGAAAGTCGTGGTCAGTGTAGCTCTTCTAAATCCTTACTCTTTCCAGTAGCATTTCTTCTTAATTTCTCCTCATCCTGAAACACTTTCAGATACTGATTGTATTGTCTACTTTTGATATCTAGAAGAGCACCGGACAGTCATTTTGAAAACTGACTCTGCAACAAGTGGTATTCAACTCTAAAGTTAAATAGTTTTGCTCACAAGTCTGTTTGCATATGTTTTATATAACTATGAATAACATTTTCTTATTCTTCTGTTAGTATATGAACATCTTTTCTCCTGCATTATGCTCTTTTACATTTCTTTCTCTGTTGTTCCAACATTAATCACAGTTTGTAACAAAAAGCTGTTGGTTTTCTTCCTTCTTAGGGGATCTTTTCAAGTTTGTTTGTCCCCTCCTTCTTTTTGTTTCAGCCTTATCCTGGCATGTGTGCACACTCACTACATAATATGGTTGTCCTCTTGCACAGTCCTCTCCACTCAACAAATCAAAGTCCCCTTTAACATGAATGTCTGCCTCCGTGGCTCTACAGCAATATTGGCTTCCTCAGCGTAGTTGAAAAAATGTACATGAAGCCTACATCTTTCATAGGAAAAGGTTTACTCTAGATTACACACTTGCTAAAAATGAAAGCTTTCAGTCTCTAGAAAGTAAATTACTCCAAAATCGCAGTAGCAATTTTCCCCCCACCCATACCTTGCACAATTACCAACCTTATCCAACATGAAAGGGTGGGTGGGGTAAAAACAGATTATTGCAAAATTCCCATGAAAAATAATATATATGAAACTACCCAGTCTTGAAGCAGCAGACAAAAAGTATTCACTCTGGATAGGTCCTTCAGGTGTTTATTTTTCTTTGTTTGCTTTTGCTAAAACAAACAAAATTAAATTGCCTTTTGTGGTCATGGCTTGGGGCTTTAGTTAAAAAACAGAACTTTTGCAGCTTCATTTTCATGTTACAGTAGCAGATATTGTTGCAAACACAGTTGCCCACTAGCAGAGGGGTTGGTGAGCCCAGTTGAAAAAGTGCAGCTAGTACAGAAACACAGTAAATTCCAAACGCATTACTTCTTCCCTTCCCCTTTCCAAATACAAAACATTCAACTGCATTGGATTCTTTGATTTTTGATAACAGGGCTCGGTTTCTAAATGTAATGTGCCCCAGGTTATTCTGTTAGTTTTCTTGGCCTGTGATCAGGAGCACACCTGACAGATGCAGACTACCTCTCCTGTCACCTTCGTGTAATCCTTCATGTTTTGTATCAAAGAATTCCTCTAGCAGTTGAAAGCAAATTTATCCTCAAAGGTATTTATGACAAATACAATAATTCCTTTTAATGCAGAGACTGTTTAATCCACCAGCCTATTAAGTACAGTATACCTCCAGCAAACAACCATTACTTCTCATTACCATATTGCACTTAAAAATACAATTAATCCTTTAATAGGAATCTAAAATACATAGTTTCCTCTATGCAGCACCTCTGTTGATAGTAATCTGCAGAAAGTGGTATCCAAAAGTTAATTAAGAGCAAAGTGTTCTTAAATACTAGGTTTCCTGTTCAGACACACAATGGCTTGATGTTACTGGTGCTTTCCCTGATTAAAAGGATTTACAATACATAGTTTTGGGAATGAAGCTCTATAATTGCTGCTAATTGTCTTAATTTTTTTATGGTTGGACATATTTCACATAGATCTTGTTTAACTCTGCTAGATTTTTCCAAGCGTATATATTAAACTTTTCCTTTTTATTAATTCAGAAACTAACTACAAGCTTCTTTTCTTCCTTACTGATTGCTCCCCAAACTATTTTGGTGAAGTATTTTTCCATAGCCAACAATAATTATACTTAAATAGAGAATAAAAATAACTTTTTGATTAAATTTTCAGGCTTATGGCTAGGAAAACGTGGCCTCTACTCTCACTTGCACAACTGATTTGCTGTGTCATTGAGCAAGACAGGGAAGGTCACAGCTGCTTTTCCCTCTGTCTTTCACTGGAGAGTGCTGGATTTTTAAAATTATTTATTTTTGTCTATCTAATTAGAGCTTTCAAGATTAATGGCTAAAATGTTGCTAGAAAAATGAATATTGCAAATAATACAAATATTGAAACAATCATATGACTTATCTGGTTACAAGCTGTAACTAGGATATTTTATTTTTTTGAAGTAACTCCAGTCAACCATATTCTGGCTTCTTGCAGCAGAGAGCACCATTTTCTGCCAGCTCAGTTTCCATTTATATCGGAGCTGCTTCATGCTGTTTTCACCTTTGTTTTTGACTGGACTAGAGGAAATAAAGCTGTTGATACTGAAGAAACTGCTTGTGGGATGCCCTAAAAGATACTTCTAGGTACTGGAGGACCTGCTTTTTAATACTTACTTTCCCTGACTTGAAGAGGGGGCCTAAACTGAGTTTTTTCTCACATGAGTGTACTGCTCAGCAAGTAAGTGTCTACTGGAGATTACATTCTCTTTTACTGAAGCTGTTTTACTATGATCATAATGAACACGTCATCAGGACTTGCTGGGTTTGTATATGTCCACCTCTGAGAACTAAGGCACTAGCATTATGAGTTTCAAAGACTTCAGTTGCAAAGGTGAGCTATGCTAATAAGGATCTCTAGGTACCTTGAAATTAGTAGTCAGATTTCAAATCCCATAACCTGAAATAGTTTTGCCAATTATGATTGATGACTCTAGAACTATATTACCAAGCAGTGCGCCACAATAGGAACTAACCTGTGATATGTGAGAATTAGTGATGAGAACTGAGGGTCCATGGTATATAGACATTTTTGAGAGGGGGAGGGTTACATCAGACTAGCTCTAGTAAGTCTCCTGGACTGGGCACCTCTTGGCAGCTGAAGTTTATTAGGTGTGTTCTTGGAGTGAATATTCCAAATACTTTTCATTTGAAATATGTCTAGTTTGTGTGCTATGATCCTGCTCTGTTCAGTAAGGGGTGATGGTAGTGACATTGCCTCTAAAGCATATGTTTGACCCTAGATAGAGAAAGAGAAAACATACTGAATTTCAGTGTACACTTTTTCTTTCACTGTTACAGTTTTCTTAGAAAATTGTAGAATGCCTTCAGAGTACTTACTCTCTGCTAATTGTAATATAAAAAAGAAACAACAAAACATGCACAATGCTGTCAATTAATGTCATTCACAATAATCTTGAGAATCCAAGGTAGATGGCACCATAGAAAGGTTATTCCTATGATTTATAACATCACAGCACTCATCTGGCTTTATTTTGTTAATCTTGAGCCTGTGAAGCTAGCAACATCCAAATGCATTTCCTACTTTAAGAATATGTCATTTATTATTAAAAAAGTCTGTGAGCAGCGAACTCCAAAAGTTTTTTGTTTGATTTTATTTTGGTTTGTTTTGGTTTTTTTTATGGTAAGAGCAAAGTCTATTTGAAACATGCATGGTTGATTGATTTTGTTTTTATGTTTTAAAACACTGCCTTGAAAACTTTCAATATTTGGCAAGATCTTCCACCATTTACCAGTTTCCAGAGATGTTTATTAAAACATGTTTTCACCTGTTTTTGTCAATGGCTTTCCTTTTTTTAATGTGCATACTACATATTTGCAGAAACATAACTTGTAAAATTAATTTTATTTCAATTTCTAGGATGATCAAAAAGTAAAACTTAGAATTTCAAAATGTGTGAAGCATATCTGTGTGTATGTACAGATTTTAACACATGACTAGTAACTGATGTCCACAAATTTGACAGAATATGAAGAAAGAGATATTCAGAACAGTGAATTGTACATTCCACATTAACTGAATCTTATTTAAATAATAATTGGCACAAACAGGCTTTGTGCTCCTATACTTTTTTTATCCTCAATATTAAAAACTCCTCATGTTTAACAAATTTGTTTCCACCTATGAAGTGTAATAATCCTACTTCACTTTTGATTTTATAGAAGGAATACACAGATACTAATTCATATCTGATTTAAATGAACATGTTGATGCTAGTTGAGGCATTCAGTTAGATTTCAGTCTTTCTAGCTGAGTTATCTGATTGAGAATTCTTTTCCTAAAGATGTTGATGTGGGAGGTTTACCCTTTAGCAACTCTACATACAAATTAGATACATGTGTGTCTGAGGAAAAAAATAATAAAAATATCAAGAAATAACCTTATAAATTATTTTGGAACAAAAAATCTCAGGCAATTATTGCTAAGCATGAATCTATACTATCAAGTAGAAACTGCTGTCAGGCAAAATATCTACACTTTTCATTAGTTTGCAGTGGAACAAAAACAGAAGAAATATACAATTGAAAAAAACCCTTCATATTTATTGTATGTAAAATACCAGTGTTTGTAAATGTTGTAATTAAAATCACTTATCCTGCAGCCTTTACTTGAACAGACCTTATATATTAGGTGTATTTTTTTATATCTTTTTATATAACTCAGCTAGTTATCTAGTCTTTGTGATTTGACTGGTAGATGAAACTTAGGTGTAAAAAAAAAAAAAAAGGCTGGCAATAAGATCAAACTCAGGGACTGTCATTCCCAATGCTAGTATTACTACTGTCTAAACTTTGTCAGCATTTTAAAATAGATTTCCTAATGTGATGCTCGCTTTTAAATGAAAGGTTTCCATATTCATTTCCATACTACACTATTAAGTGAAGTTTATACTCTCTTGTAATCAAAATGTACTACACACAGGTAAATTTTTGTCTTTTTTTTTTTTTTTTTCCCTGACAGGAGACAAAATAGAAACAATGAAAAGGGAAAGAGCATAATTTCTTTGGTTTTAGTTGTAAAGAAATAGGTCTAAAAACTATTTTAATGATGAAAAGTGTTGTTTTGTAATCAGGTATTTTAAAAAGTATTATAGACTCATAGAATCATAGAATGGTTTGAATCAGAATAGATGTTAAAGATCACTTAGTTCCAACAACCCTGCATGGGGTTCCAACACCTCCCACTAGACCCGGCTGCTCAAAGCCCGATCCAACCTGGCCTTCTAAAATGAATCACAGAGGCATCTAAACTTGTCATTTACCAGCAGATAATCAATGAGTTTGGTGGTGAGGAGAAAGAGATGCTATTTATCAATTTCTCTGTAAAAACTGAGATTTCTTTCCCCCCCAGAAATCTATGTAACAAGTATTTGGAATGATCCAGAAAAAGAAGAAATATTAAAAGCATTTCAAGATAGGAAGCCCTGCTCTATAGGATCTAAATTCTATGGTAATATTGCAATATAGTAAGGCTTAAAAATGCACAAGGCTTGCCTTTTGGAGGTTTTTGTTGGTTGTTGGCTCAGGAGCTAATTCACAAGCATGTGCTCATATTGACAGAATGACACAAAATAAAAGAGAGAATTCTTCTTCGGTCTTCACTTCTTTAGAAAGAAGTATCTTGTACCTTCCTACATATTTCTAAGCACTGATCATTCCCCTTGCTTCCCTTTGGGCTCCTTCCTCGTGGTCCACAACTTCTTTAAGGTTTTGTGCTTATTTCACTGAGTAAGACTAATTTTTGCATCTCAGTAAATATTTTTCACATTTTTTTTTTTTGTTGTTACAAAATGAAGCCGGTCTTCTTTTCAGCTTTTCAGTCTTAGATCCTTAGTGCTTAACTGCAACTTTGGTAGATAACCCTTCTCCCGGGTTTATTGAATTAATATTTTTTGCTGCTGTGGACCCATATCCAGACTCAGCAACCTGACAACTAACGACTGACCTGAATGTTTCTGAGGATATCATTAACTGGGGCAGAACGTTTTGTGTATCTATTACAGTTAACTGATGAAAAAGTGATGAATGGATAAGCTTTTTCATGCCAAACCTGGAACTTAAGACTCTACTTGAACTGGTCAACATAACTAAATAACTAAATAGAATATAAGTGTTCAATGTAGTGGAAGAGATAGGTTGGAGATGAATGACTGATGGGAAGTCCAGATCGTGTCTGTGGGTGATTTGGAACTTAATGGGTCTTTAAAATCGCTTTTCACCTTCCTCCAGATCTTGCTATGAAAACACATAGTTGCTCCAGTTATACGCCTCCAACTAACAGCCAAAGAACTGAATGCTTGCTCAAGACATTGAAGACCACATAAATCTCTCAGGGTTTGGATTTCTGGTTGGGAAACAATCTGCTTATCAAGATGAATACTAGATTCCAGTTATTTAATACAAGTTCCAATCTTTCAATTGAAAATTTCCAGGTAGGAGTTTGGGGTTTCCCTTTTTCAGAAAGCCAGTGCATAGATCTTTGACTAATGCTACTATATTGCAAGATCAGAAAAAGGAAAGGTTTACGTGATGCACAACTGATTAATGTATATGATCACCAAGAAAAATGGAGAAATCAAAGACAAGCAGAAGAGAACTGGGAAAAGATGAGGTGACAAAGAAGAATAAATACTTTGCAGAAGGGCTATTATTTATACCTCTTAAAACCTGATGAGAAGTGGGAGGTAGAAAATGAGAATATCAGTGTACTGAACAGAAAAGAGAGTCAAAGATTGCAGGAGCAAGGGAATAATACTCTGTGAATATTCAGGGACAGTCTTATTTGGTAAGAATTCTAGCACATGAGACAGAAGATGAAATCAGAAAATTTCTGAATCATGGAACTTGTTCCAAAGAGCTTTGTGACAAAGAGAAGGAAATGAAGAGTGTACGTTTAGGAAAAGCCAGATTTGTCTCGTTAGACGGATACTGAAGTAGGAAAGAGCAGCAGTACTTAGACAAAGTGAGTTTTGCTGTTTAAACAGAAATAGATCTAGCAGAGACAATACTGCTGTTCACTCAGATATTCCTCATTATGGATTTGTCAAGTTTATTGTTCGATGTATAGAGTTTTGCAATTGCCTTTATTGATTTACATGGAGCTTATTTTCTCCAACTTGGCAAGACCATTCCATATTCTAATCCTGTCCTCCAATGTCTTTTCATCTGTCCCAGTCTGGAGTAATCTGTACATTTAATAGGCTTACTCTCTGTGCTATCATCCAACATTGTAATGAAAATATTGAATCATCTTAAATTAAAGACAGGCTCCTGAAGAGCCCAATTTGATAAATCTCTCCAGTTTGACAGTGAGCCACTGATAATTATTCTCTGTGTAGTTTTCCAGCCAGTTATACTCACCAAACAGCAGTATCATCTAGTTTATATTTCTATGGCTTACTTATGAAAATGTCATGTGCAACAATGTCAAAAGCCTTACTAAAGTCAGCATGTGTGACATACTTTCCCTCATCCACAAGTCCTGTTAACTTTTCATACAAAGAAATTAGATTGGGTTGACATTATTTGTTCTTAATGAATCAGTGTAGGCTGCTTCTCATTCTTGTTTTTAAGGCACTTATTCTTATTTTTAAGGCACTTAGAAGTGTTTTATGATTTCTTTTTGCTGTTTTCCAGAAACAAGAGTTTTACATCACCTTTGTTTATTTAATTTTGACAAGTTTGCTGACAAACTTTATGCTAATATGGCTGAAAATAAGGATTACCTTTCTCTAGTGCCATTCAAAATAGAAATAAGACCTTTATCTTGAAGAGCTTTCTCATTCATATGTTTCTGAACCTGTAAATCCATCTTTGCTGGTTTTGTCTGGGATACAATTAATTTTCTTCATATGGGGCTATGTTTGGGATTTGTGCTGAAAACAGTGTTGACAACAAATGGATATTTTCTTTATTGCTGAGCAATGCTTATGCACAGTCAAGACCTTTATATTTCACACTCCACCCCACCAGCAAGGAGGCTTGGGGTGCACAAGAAGGGGGACACAGCTAGGACAGTGGTCCCTAGCTGACCAAAGTACATCCCATACCATATGATGTCATGCTCAGCATATAAAGCTGGGGAAGAAGGAAAGAAGGGGGGATATTCAGAGTGACGGCATCTGTTTTCCCAAGTAACCACTATGTGTGATGGAGTCCAACTGTCCTGGTAATGTCTGTCTGTGGGAATTAGCGAATAAATTCCTTCCTTTACTTGTTTGCATGTGCAGCCTTTGCTTTACCTATTAATCTGTCTTTATCTTAACCTATGAGCTTTCACACTTTTTTCTCTTCTGATTCTCTCCCCCATCCTGCTGGAGGAAAAATGAGTGAGCGACTCCATGAGGCTTAGTTTCTGGCTGGGATTAAACCATGACAGCATCCAATGGCCTCTCACTACTTTAATATTTCCCACCATCTATTTTCTTCTCTGTTTCATCTTTCTGAAAGTTCAAGGTTATCAGAATGAAAGTATGTTTTTCTGTCCACCTTGCAAAAGTTCTTGGATGCTTTTGATGATTTTCACACCCTTTATTTTCACAGATGGGACCATTATCAGAACAAAAATAAAGCTCTGTCCCTCCTGGCTTTTCTAGGTTGTTTTCTCCCTCTCTCTTTTACCTCCAGAAAATAGATGCTTTGGGCAGGTTGGTGCATTTCAGTTCAAAGATTTTTTTGTTTGTCATATGTGAGGACAAGTTGGTTTATAGGACAGAATCAGTACTGCCACAAGAGCAAAATGTGTAAATTGCACACCCCTTTCTTCTCAGCTTGTGTGACATTAGAATCCATTATCTGCACTGGGTTTTCAACAGCTTGCTTAAGTGGTCCATTAAAGAACAAAAAAGTAGTAACCTCTGTCCCCTGGACCCCTTCAAAGACATTAATTTAACAGTACTTGGTATTAGTTATATAGAAAAAATAGATGGTGTACATAGCTATGAAAATTGTATGACTATATTTTAGCTTTGTTTTTCTCATACTGCTAAAATATCTGATTCCTGTCAAGGACAACTACAGTTTTGAAAACAAGCTATTACAGAGACACAGTCTACGTCCCATCATAAAACTCACGTTCTATTCTTGCTTGATTTATTTCCAAAAGCAAAAATTGGGATTCTGGAAAAATATAGTTGAAATTAATATTATAAGTATTAACATATTCTATTGTATAGAGAATAGGAACAATTGCAGCATGTTCTTAAAGTACTTAGCAGGTATTTTGTAAAAAAACCCTACTGAAGACACAAGTGAGAAATTTATTCTCTTTCCATTGGTAGAAGCTGCACAGTTTACAGTATATAGGTGGTGAACAATGATCAAGCCAGGTGAGAGAAATAAATCACCTACTAACATTTTAGAATCTCTGTCTAAGTTTCCGTAATGTTTTAACTGGGATAGTTATGTTTAAGCATTTGGACAATCAGGTAGACATGTGGGAGAAACTTAAGTGATTCCTATCAAAACTGGGTCCTGATTAATCCTGTGACCACTTGTAAATAATATTTTATACTGGAAGCAGTGCATGCCACAGGGAAACATGGTAACACAGGTTTGGACAGTTTTATCTTTCCCTTGTGAAGTGTTTGGGATGACATAAGAAAACGTCTTTGTTATGTGTAAAGTGTAACATACAAAAAGCTTACAGACTGTAAGATATGTTTTCCCCCAGAAATCAGTGTACATGAAATTCATGGTCCAACTCAGAGACAGAAAAATTTATGTTGCTAATCGATAGGCATGTTGCCATTGTATACATTGTAATAACTTCATAATAGTATGAAAAAATTAATTTTATGTTGATAATTTTACTATTCTTAATAACTTGTTTTGGTTTTAGATTTGCGAGGCTGGGTGAAAACTATTCATGTTTCTACGTGTTGATATTCTAATTACCAGAAGTTGCACAGTCAGAGACTTACATTGTACAAAGACAATATATTACATTGTCATATTAGTGCAGTCTGAACTATTAACTGAGATGCCAAAAGATATCTTCACTCATGTTGTTTCACATTCAGTTATGAATACTTTGAACAAGCAGCTACATGCTTTATTCACTCCTCATTCCATGTCTTCCCCAAAAAGTGGAGAACAGCTACTGTAGTCACAGATTTATTCCAAAATCTCCCTGTATTAAGCCAATAAATAAGTAAATATTTTTTAAAAAATAACAACACACCACTCCCCCTGCAAGCCAGCAGCCTAAAACAGAGACACTAACAAACAAACACTTGCTTACAATCTTGAAGATATTAAAAATCCCAACACCATGACCAATAAAAAATAAGAATAATTTTAAAAGCTATTGTTACAGGTATATTACATTTTATTATATGACAGTGTCCATTTCTGTCATTTTGGAAATTCTGATTATATTGGTGCTACTTTCTAGGAATAGGAATGGCTGGAGATCATGTCCATCTATAATTTAACAACAAATATTCATCACTAAACTCACAGGAGATATAAAGTTTCTCATGAAATTGTAAACATTTTTTATATATTTTGGTTCATGGCTATGTAGGACTTTTATTGGAAATCTGCAGTCAAAGTGAGCATTATCAGTAGTTTTCATGGATGAGAATATTATTAAAGTCCATCAATCTCAATCACAGCTGGCTGACTTTACTGGAAATCCTGACTTTTCTGAGTCAACAACTATATCTGTGTTGGCTCCAAGATAGGAGCCAATAGCATACATATAGACAGAGAAACTAGTGAGACTTTGGAGATCATAATGGTATTCATTTGATTCCAGTTAGTTCTACCTTTAGTCAGAGAGTGAAATTTCAATGTAAAATAATGTCAGCACTATGAATTCCTGGTGATTTTGCATGCACCTGCACTCACTCTTTGCTCATTTCCAAGGACAAATCTCAGTTGCTATACTTATGTAGATGGCATCTTTATTGTGCATTGGTAGAGCATATTTTTTTAAGCAACAAAAAAAATCATAGAAACTTTCAGCAGCACAGAAATACTTGATGGGTAGTTCTCAAAACAGAATCCCATGTCTGCACAAACATGAAGAATAACAATCATAACTAAGGAGAAGCCATGGAATACACCAGAAGTATGGCTTTAAGAAGCAGTTCATAGAATCACAGATTACCAGGTTGGAAGGAATCTCAAGGATTATCCGGTCCAACTTTTCTTGGCAAAAGCATGGTATAGACAAGATGGCTCATCTCCTTGTCCAACTGAATCTTAAAAAGTGTCCAATAATGGGGAATCCACCACTTTCCATGTGACTCCTTATAAAAAAGGAGTCTCCATCTTCTTTGTAGCCATCTTTTAAAAGACTTCCTAAACTTTATTATTTTTCTGTGTATGCTCTACATCAACCTGTAGAACTCAGGAGAAAAATATCTACAACTGGAGCTCAACAAATGCTGTTGTCGAATGGAGTCATCATCCCTTGTCCTGGGCTCACAGATTGACAATAAAAGTTCAGTGTAAACACTGATGCATGTAATGCCCAAGCATTGATGCTGTTCATGAATATCACATAATAATGTAGGTTTTTTTCTTTATTTACTGGAAAGCAGACAACATACTTGAACAGCCAGAACAGGATAATATATAGGTTTTTTAAGCAGGCTAAATCAATGGGTATTTAGCTAAGCATTTGAATTGAAAATTCTTATGGCAAAGCTTTTTTATTATCTACTACAGATTTTTTCAGTCCAAAATTAGGTTTGTGCCAGGACACATTAGACCTTCCTACAGTGACAGTGTCACTGTCACATCAAATTGCTTCAGCAGAGCCCAAATGGTTTTTCAAAGTAGAATAAGAAAGACTTCCTAGTTGCAATTACAACCTTCATGAGATCTCGTGAACGCATGTTCTCATTCCTGAAAGCGTAATCTTGATTTCACCATAAAACCCAATGTACCTGTAGAAATTCTCTATCTCAAATTCATGCAGAATATTCTCAGTCCTTTTTTTGGCTTTATGAAAGGACATAGGCAAGCTATACAAATATTTAAGACCATGTGATCTCTGAGGACCTTGTATTTCATCTTAGGAAGCTTTTAAGAATGAAGTGAGAGTATTTATGTGCAGAGCTATCAGATTCATATAACGGCACATGAAATTTCAATGTTTTTTTATTTTAATTGCAATGGTGGAAAATTTTAGCTCTTTTGAAAAACAGTGATGAAAGTAAGAATGCATGTGCACGTACTGAAGAGAAATAAGAGCTGCTTTTAATGTCCTGCTTCAGAAGGTAATGATGGTTCTTAGTAGCTTAAAAATTGAATGCTTTGAGGCCAGTTTTCTGTCCCTCTGTAAAAGAATTGGAATATCACCCTTTTGCTCCAATATTGTGTGCTCAGAAGGATACTCATCCAGGAATTGAAATGAGCATTACAAAATAGTTCAGACCAGTCACTTACACAATTTATGGTCAAGCAGTGTCAGTAAAAGTAAAAAGAAAATGTTTACATTTATTCAGTTCATGATATGCCTGCCTAAAATTGCTTACTGTATTAATAATTACATTTTACACTTGCTGTATATTGTTGAGGACATAGTTTTTGTAAATAAATTATTTTTTATCTCTGAATTAATATTTGCCAAAGGAAGAAAATTATCAAAACTTTAAAGCATATTTTATCTCTGCTGGAATTTTTTTTTTTTTGTCATATTTGGGGTTTTCAAAAACTTTA
The DNA here is from genome assembly GCF_020740795.1 of Apus apus. Taxonomy (NCBI): domain Eukaryota; kingdom Metazoa; phylum Chordata; class Aves; order Apodiformes; family Apodidae; genus Apus; species Apus apus. Next base: position 91,017,267 of record NC_067283.1, on the reverse strand, counting down.
TGGCAGTAAGTGCTTCTAAAGAAAAGTGTGGGCCAGTAGTCTTTCACCTTAGAAGAATCCTAAGGCTTTGGAAACAACCAACCAGGTGTAAAAGAGAAATATTACTAGGTGAGAAACAAAGGGAAGCTTAATTGTGTTTTTTTAAACAGAAAGGGTTCTTAGGCTACAAAAATTGAAATTCATTATCATTATTAGTATTATTACCATTGTGAAATAATCAATGACAAAATCTGGCTTTCTGAAGAAGCTGACAAGTATTTAAAACTCTGTGAACTTAGTCTCTGGTTTACTCCATTTTGTTCTGGTGCACTTTTGGTTTTTTGTGTTTCCCATAAATTTCTTCTAGAATTGGGTGTTGCAAAAAAATGAGATAAACAACATATAAATGAACAGGCAAAATATTGCTTGGGATTCCTAAGAAGGCTGTTCAATATTAGAAATAGAAAACATGTATTAGAGGTAGGCTGATTTAAACTTCTGTTTTTTAAGGTGGGAATGGAAATGGAGGAAGTTAGGATAAGGAGAAAATATTATTGAATAAGGAAAGTAATTAAGCTTGAAAGGGTCATGGAAACCAGTGGCATGCAGAGTACACCTAAGAAATACTATGCACTTTCATGCTTAATTTTCTGTGGCCTAGAGAGACTCACCTGGGACCAGGATTTCATATATCTCAGTCCAGTTAAAACAGCTTTTTTGACCTGCTGTGTTTGAAAATGAGCACTCATATGAGATGCTGGTTGTTAATCACTGTCTTTGCCTTTGGAATTTTAAATACAAAGGAGTGGAGGGAAGAGAAGGAGGGAGAGAAAGGGGAAGAAAACAATGGAGAACATCTCTGTATTACAGTCTAATTAAAAACCAACCAACCAAACAAACAAGGAAAACTATTTAATAGATTTCTCACAAGAGGTACTTGAAACAGAAAAGTGATTGATTTACTCCACCAACTCTACCTTATTTTATCTGAAGACAACAGAGGAAATCTAAAATATAAATGTTTTTATTATGAGAACAAATGAACAACAGTCTTAGTTTCCAATATATTTCAGTGACCTATGTTTAAGAATTGGGGTTACAAGTCAAAAAACAGAATGTCCACGTATAACAAATTAAGGTTCCTTTCTGAACCAGAGATTCAATTGGCTAGTTTTCAAGAAAAATGTGGAGAGACTAATAATATTTGCATGTCTCTCATTATTTTCAAAATGGTTTCTTTTCATAGGGCATCTAAATAAGTTATAACTTTAAAAAAAAGTCTCTGGAGGATCATTTACAAAAAATATACTTGTTTCCAAAGTCTAAATTCATAAATGAATAATGAAAGTAATCCCACCACAATATTTGAATATAAAATAATAAAATACACAGGAAAGCCAAGCAAACTGTATCCTAATATTTGCTAGCTATTTTGGTGCATTAAATAACCTCATTCTGTCTGGGCCACCCAAGTGAGCATGTTCTCCCACAGAACTTCAAAAGCACTGCAAAGAAAAACCAGGGGAGAATTGGACAAGAAATTAACCAAAAAAAGCCAAAACAAGCAAAAGAAACAAAACCAAAACCAAACATCATTTGTCAGCTATAATTTTAGTAAGCAATTTGGAAATAAAAGTACTCACCTTCATTAACTTAGGAAACTTTGATAACTGACTTATTTGTGTATTTGCTACCGTGTCCACTGCTTCTGTACAAAATACTGAAAATTGTAATTTTAGCTGCAGGTTTCATCCATAAATCCATATCATACTTTCCTTTCATTCTGGAAGAACTCCCATAAAATATTTTCTACTCATCAGAAGATTTCCTCTTAGCAAAGGAAATGTCCAGAGTCTGCAAAACTGTAGGTTTCACTCTTGTTTGAATTCTTTGAATATAGGTTCAAATCTTAAGGGGACTCTTAAATTTGTTATATAACTTCATATAGAGCATTGCTATATAAAGTTTTTTTTGTGGGTTTTCATCAACATTGCTGTGCATAGAAGAGGAAAGAATTTTGGTTGCAGCAAGACAGACATTAAAATATTTGCACAAATGGTAACACTTACAGGGAGTACAAAAAAATCAAAGTTAATGTCATAATACATACTGATGCACTGAGATCACAGAAGGGTACAGTACAAAGAGAAATCATCAAACAAATTTAACAGGTCTTTTAATCTGCCTTTTGAAGTACCATCATTTACACAGTTCTCTGAAATGCATAACTCCCTAACTGCAAGTTTGTTAATCTCTCAAGGCAAACTGTAACAGTCAAACCTCTTTGGGAAGAAAAATGGAAAAGAAAATTTGAAGTATAAGTTTAATGTTTAGCGAGAAAAGGAGAAGCTGAAATAATAGTATCCATACTTCTATATTCTGGATGGGAGATAATGACTCAATCTACCCAAGTTCCTCATCTTCAAGTAGGAGCTCCTTGAGTACACATTGATATTTTAGTTTGAATTAGCAAAGTACTTTTGAGGAAAGTTTCCCAGTTCTCCCCAGTTAACATGTATTGATTCAGATCTCAAAGCTGTCTTAGAGGACACAACCTGGTTTGAGACAAACTGGGAAAATTTACCCTGTGAACACCCCAAATATACTCCAGCTGCAGATGGGGGTTCAATCCATGGCAACAAACGAGAGCTAGTCTGAAGTGAACCCCTGAAAAATGTGTATGGTGTGGACACTAGATCTTCCTGAACTCTACAGACCTGGTCCTGTTGTGGTGTAATATTCCCAGATGTAGTAGATACAGTCTCCCTCCCTCTCTTACATGAGCTCCAGCTACAGTCCTATGCAATGAAGTAACACTCTTGTCCATATCTTTACCCTTGTCTTCTCTGGTGCCTTTCTTCATCTCCTCAGTCTCTTAAAAGCCAACTTCTTCATAGGATGTTGCCTCTGCTCAGTGTCTTGTCTCTTAATGAAACTTGTTGGCAGACTTTTGCCTCTCTTAATATTTTTACTTAAAAAACCCTGCATACTCTGTATTTATATCAATGATACAAACTTTAAACATAAATAACAAACTAATAATGGTGACTTTGAAAATAAGAAAAAGTCCTGTGCTCATTATAATTTTAATAGTTCCTTCTTATTTTTCCCCTCCTTTGGAAAAAGTGAAGAGGAAGATAAAGGAAAAAAAGGAAATTATATGGGCAGGAAAACCACTTTCAGTCTTCATGTATCTGTAGATGTAGTAAAAAAGGGAAAGTGGTTAAAATGCATTCTTCCTTTTAAAGTTTACCTAAATGTAGGAAAAATATGCTAATGTTTGGGTGAATATCTGAAGATAAAAAATGTTTAAAAGCTCTTTAAAAGATAAGCACTTTTGAGGTATTTTTTGTTTTAATTTTTAAGCTAGATATTAAAAAAAAAAATAGTGTTCTCTTTACATGTCCAACAAATCCTTTATTCAATGGACAAAATTACATTTCAAGACATGTGAACTCTTTTCCTTTCTTTCTTTTTTTTTTTTTTTTCCCTTACTTTTTCCTCCCAACAAACACAACACATGCTTTCAGGTAATACAAATTAATTGGCAACTGAGATCGGCAGATCAGCTATTAGTGATTCAGGTTCTCAGTGCACAATACACAAGATACAACTGGATTCAAGTTATCAGTTAACCTTTTCTCAGATGGATTTTAGTTTCTGTAAACTTTTCCATCAGAAAACAAGATTAAATATTCTGCCATTCTGTGCTCCAGCTGTTGAAAATACTTGATAGTTTGAAAGATCAACAGGTTTGCACAAATCCAAATACAAAGCTTGTAAAGGCTTCTGCAGGCTGTGGGTGAAAGTCAGAGCCCTTTGTTTGGCCTTGAATTGAAGCCAAACCCGCAAGCTCTTCATACACTTCAAATTCTGTTGTTACTCTAGGAAGGAAAAAAAAAAAGAAAATAATAATAATAATAATAAAAATAAATTAAAACAAAGCATTTGAACTGTAAATGTACAATCAATGTCTCTCACTGGGGAGAACTAGAGTGATATTTTTGCTAACTCCTTGAACTGGAATGCTATGTCATCAGGTGCATCTGTTACTCTTCATTGGATAGTTATTTGGCTTAAGCTCAAATTGGCAAACTTCTAATTTGATTCAGGACACCTTTAAAGTCTTGAAGTGCCCATGTCTGGTTTTACAGATCCCCATATGTGAAGAAAAAACCTTCATATTTTTGCTACCTTCATGTTATGAATGAATGTTATGTCTTTGTCTCTGTTTATGCTTGATCATTGGCCTTTTGAATGGCTTCTTTTTTATATTTGAAAATTGGTCAGAAATCTACATTTCTCATGTACATATTCATGTTCCTTGAGAAAGCTGAAATACTTCGCATCTCTGTGATTTTGCTTTAGGTTGACTTTTCAGAATATTTTCTTCAAACATGTGATACCACCTTTTAAAATGAAAGTTTTTTCCGTTTAGCCCCAGGAAATGAGATATGCCTGAGTTCTGCCATTCTTAATGTATAAATATCAAGTAGTATGGATGTAAGTAGATGAATTCTATTGACACCACAGGACTTGAGGATATCAAATGAAAACCAGGTAGCTTTCCCTTTGAAAATGAAGGTTCTTGAGAAAACCTGTAAATGAAACAGCAGCAGACATAGAAAAAGAGCCAGCAAGAAAACCAAAGAAGAGATTAAAACCAGCAACAAATGAAAGTATGTTTCCTGCCCTTTGCAATGGTGTTGGCTCAGAGAAATGCATGAATGAACAAACAAATACATCTCTATCTTTGCCTGCTCTCTATATTCTGGCTTCAGTTTTTCAGGTGCAGGAGACTAAACACTCAGTTCTTCCTTCTTACTCCCGAGGAGGTACTCTGCAAAGATCTGTGATTGCTTTTTTTTTCATGAAAGACCTTCTGACTTGACTGCATGTGCAGAATCAGGTTCTGGATTGCACTTAAGTCTAATATTACAAAAGTTATTTTGTAAACTTATGAGATGAGATGAAAGAACCTAAAAGTTCTCAAAGTGGGAATCTTCAGTGCGCAGATTCAGTAGATTACTCCTTTGGCTGTGACCATGCTTGAAGGTAATGGTTTCAGTGGTACTTGCAAAAGTGTGGACCTTGATCTCAAAAAAATGAAAATAACAAATAATTTTACACTGGTCATTAAATAAATTTCATATTGACACCAGCTTCTCTCTTTCAGGTAACATTCACTTTCTTCATACCATAATTAAAAAAAATAAAAGTACAAATTTACAACTAAAGCAAGATTGGTTGTCATAAGTTCTACCAAGACAGTTAAAAAATCCGTGAAGCTGAACCATTTAGATATTCCATGTAAGAATTTTGAGACAAGTAGAAATATGTAATTACCTAGAAAGTTAATGATTCTCATTTCACACAGACTAAATCAAAATTATTTCCCAGGAGTGAGAACAATATTTTAAAAAAATGCTGACGGGACAATTTTTATACATTGTTTTGAGCTTGGGGACTTCTAAAAGAACTATTTTCACACACATACATTTTGGCATAATTTTATAGATGTTCCCACTAAAATGCCTGGAGAGCTCTATTCATGTGCATTTACAAACTTCAATAGATATTATTATGAATTGAAATAACTATTATTAGGCAAAAACAACCAAGTATAAGAACACAAACTTCAAAAAGTATTTTCCAGTACTTATGATCCAGATATTTGGATTATGGCTCCACATACAATCAGTGTGGCCTTAACACAAATTTAAACAATAGAAATACAGAAATTACTTTAACGCTTTTTGATAAATGGTAACACAGACTAATTAATGTGCATTCTTTCTTTGTTTTAGAAATTATATAAATACATGCTCTCTTTTTTCTTGTAAATGCCTTGTCAAGTAATTTTATTCCTTCTCAATGGAAAGATATGGAAATGATGATCCATACCTTAACCTTTATGTGACCCTGGCTAATGGGGTATGAATGTCCTAATCTGTGTGGTGTTCAAGACAGTTATCCTACCTGTGTCTTCATATGGAGGTGATCCTGGTACTAGGATCAGTGACAACTCAGTGACCTAGGTCACTGATTTCTCCTGAAATAAAACTATGGCTACCAGTAAAGGAAATCTATCCCGCCTCTTATTGTTTAGTAGTTCCATTGGTAATAAAAGTTGCACAAAGATTAAAAGCAATGATTGTATCTGTGGTGCTCTGCATGGGTACCTCTTCATGCATTAGTAATACAGCTATTCAATAAAACCCTCATCTGCTTTCAGCTGACAATTGTTTAACTTTTCCTTACACAGAGGCTCATGTTCTTTTTGCAGTATGACAAAGCTTAATGGAGGTGTTGTGAAATGCTTTCATTGAAGATCTTTAATTATAGATGTCCTGCGTGACAAGCTTTTCTTTAGCATATGTTTCTTCACTCCAAGAACATCAGTTTAAGTCAGTGATCAAAGTGCAGTTGAGAGAAATTCAGTATAAATATAAAGTGTAAAGTATATAAGTATAAATCCAATCCCGCTCTCTGTTAACTTTCCCCTTCCCCTATCATAGAACTATTCAGGTTGGAAAAAACCCTTGGGATCACCGAGTCCAACCATCATCCCTACTCTACAAAGTTCTCCCCTAAACCATACCTGCCAACACCACATCCAAATGACTCTTAAACACATCCAGGGATGGTGACTCAACCACCTCCCTGGGCAGCCTATTTCAGTGTCTAACCACTCTCCCTGTGAAGAAATTTTTCCTAATGTCCCTGAAGTTCATCCCCTGCTCACCTGAATCAAACAGTGTATTTAAAGCTGCCATTTGCATATTCACAAATTAGCAAGGCTGGAAAAGACCTTTAAGATCATCAAGTCCACCCTATGACCTAACACCACCACATCGTCTAGAGCATGGCACTAGGTGCCACATCCAGCCTTTCCTTGAACACATCCAGGGATGATGCCTCCATCACTTCCCTCTGAAGTCCATACCAGGTACAGCCTGTTGAAACACCATAGAAATCAAAGCAAAGTTCAAATCACTCTTTTACTATTCACTATATGCTACAAAAGTAGCTTGGCTAGTATTTCAGTGTTCCTCCTGTGACTTCCATTTTCTGCAGTATAAAACTTTTTAATCAATAGAGAAAAACCTTGGTTAACTGATCACTTTGAAATAAAAAATAAATAAATCAGTTCAAGTATTTGTAATGCATCTGTGTTTATTTGACTCCTTTCAATCCACAATTCTTTCAGAGATGCAAAGCGTGTTCTTAAAAAACAGGAGAAATCTGAAAATATTTTCTACATTTTTCACACCTATAATTAAGTTAATTTAAAGTCAGCATAGTTTTTACAGTGTTTACAAAATTAACTCTCAAGTCTAGACACAATTAAAAATATTTCAACCATGCTTATTTTGAGTGAAAAAGGTTTGTTCATTTACCCCGTTAGATTCAACAAGTTAAAGTGACTTAAACGGATTGCACAAATCTGCATTTCTGCCCTATACGGGTATAAAATAGATGGTTTACGTGAAAATGAGAGAAAGTTGTCCTAATGAGTATTCATGAACTGACTGAGAACATAGTTCTGAGAGTATTAAATTATCTCTGCTTGTTTGTATTAGCAAGTTATCAATTCTAAAACGAAAAGGAAGAAACATTGTCTTAAATATGGGTATGTCTAGTTCACACGTTAGAAGGGCTGTCTAGGCAAAGATGGGAAATAATTACAGACACAAAATACATGCTGGATCACTTAATCACATAATATAGCTGAGCTTACATGCTGTTAGAAACTGATCTGGGTTTGGGAATTGTTTTGGGTTTTGTTTCCATTACTTTGCAGCTTTTAGTGCTGACAGTAAGCCTTGCAGAATGTCATAAAAGGTCAGTGGCGGAGTTAGACCTCAGCTGTAACTGTATCTCAGCTATGATGTAGAGGTTACAGAAACATGTAAATACAATTTTTAATTACAATATAATTTTATTACCTCTCTGGCTATTAGCAGTCAAATGTATTACCTACAGATAATTACAGTACTCACCTTAGAAGTTATACACAATGTTTTCACTAAACACACTGGTTTGAAAGTATTATATGCCTCTAAACCCAAAGTTACATTGTACTCTCTCAAGAGTCTGAAGTCCTCACGTCAGTCTAGTTAGACTTAAGCTTCGAAGTCTCAACCAAGATTATACCAAATCCTTGAATGGTAATGAGACAGAATTCTCCATATGCTGCATCTATAGGATATGCATTCTGTTCTGAGCAGTGTCAGCTAGACAGTAAAAGAACCCAACAAAATGAACTTTCAATGCAAATCTATTTTTATTTAATTTATATGCTTAATTTTCAATGCAATTATGTTTAAATGCCTGCCAACAAAGCACTTGAATAGTAAAAGTAGTATAGCAATCACAAAAAAGATTATTTCTCACGTAGCCAGTTAAATTCTTATAGACAGTATTGTGAAGTCAAGGCATAAAAAGACCTCATATTTGTTGATCACATTTGTGTAAATTAATCACAGACTTATATGAAAATAAAGTATTAGGAAGTTTAATATAATGATATATAAAAGCTGAAATTAATTAATTTAACTGAACAAAGATTTTTTTGTTCTCTCAAAAAGCAGAGAATATCCTTGCTTGGTATAAACTGGTATTACTTAACTGACTTCAGCAGAGATTCACAGATTTCAAAAACTGATGTTGTGGACTAACATATTAAAAGACAGGATGCCTTAAACAAACATTAGACAAATTTTAACATAAAGCTATTTTACCTTTAACAAGATGTATTCAATCTTGTCATAGAGAGAAAGTTTCAAAGACAGCTTTACTCTCCAATGGAAATTCCAGTAACTGAACATTTTTAATAATGTTTCTTACAAAATAAAATAGACAAACTAGAAAAAAAAATAATCAAGCCTTTTGACAGATTAAAAGACAGTGAGAAAATTCAAATCAGAAATGCTGAAATGTTTGTTCGTAACATGTTTTATTTACACAACAATTTTCCTCATGCTTGAGCTGAAACACTTTCAAAAAACAGACGTAATATCCTCAGGAGCAAGTATATGTGGTCCAGATAAATTGTTCAATTTTGGGTGGGAATATGGGTAAACTGGAGGAAGTCCAAAGGGCAATTTCTTTTACAAGATTCTAAACAGACTTTAGCACTCTTGAGGGTTTTATTTTATGTTTTTTTTAAACTCAGGTTATTCCCCCTTTCTAAGCAAAATGCAGTTTGTAAACTTAATCTTGGGCCTTAGGTCTTAAGGTCTTTCTTTTTGCTTTCATTCATTCAAAGCCCATTCCCTTCCTTTTATGCACAGATGTGCATAAAACACATCTGAAACTTCTACCTTCTATTCACCAGCACCTTTATGAAAGAATTATTGAATTTTGTCTAATTTTATTTTTTTAAAATCTTGTAAGAGGTTAAGATGCAAACAAGGGCAGAAGTGCCATAATGATGAAAGATAGTTCCAAATCACTGGCTCATGTGAAAGGCTCACAGGAGAAAGTTGAGCTCATTTACTTTGTTAGCTCTTCCTTCCTCAAGATAGGTCAGTGTAATATATTAGAGAAAGAATATGCTAGCTTTACCTGATTTGGAAGTGAAGCCAGTAAAGGGGCTACCAAATGGGGTGTCAATGGGAGGACTGTAGACAATATAGTTTATCAGACCTGTGAAACCATTCTTTCACATTGATTAAAATCTTATGCCTTTTCCACAAATAGTAATTTGCTGTCCTGTACTTACAGCAGCCCTCAGTTTGATCATGGGGGTCTGATTTAGTGCACCTTGTTTAATGAGATGAAGTTTAAATATTTCATCTAATCAAGTTTTCTAAATTCCGTCTGTAAAAAAGGAAGAAGAGAAATATATTTTGAGAGGCAAAAATCCTAACAAACCTAGGTGGAATGTCTAAAACTTCTATGTGTAGATGCCTTTTAGTTGAATTAACAATAATGAAGGCCGTTTCTAACTTAATAAGACTGCAGTTGGGCTGATGAGCACCTGTACAGATTACATGCACGAATCATCAGGTGATACTGCAAAAAAAATTAAGCATTCTTCGGCTGCTGTTAAGAGAAAATGTGCTGTGTTAACTTCTTCAGATGCCATGCTTTTCTTCTGTCCCTCTTTGTCACAAGTAAGAAGACAAGAGAATGTTAATATTTCATACTTCCTAGTAAATACATCTAATGCATATGGAATTTTAAGTTGCATTTTGCATTTAAGAAATGAGATTAATTAAAGTAATTAATTAAAATTAACTTCAAGTGACATACTGCACAGAATTGTGGTTAGTCATCTTAATGCTTCATTTTCTCTGAGTAGGCATCTTTTTCTAAGGCAAATCCAGTTGAGTCTTATTTTTATTCTTCTGGTGGATTAACAAAGTTAAGGTACTTTGATTACTTTAACTACATACTTTGAATGCTGGAATGGATTTCAGCTGTAACTTTTATAATGAATAATTTTAAAAATCTATTAACTCTTGACGTGAATTTAGTTTGACAGTTTCATTTTTCACTTCTGTGTTTACTATGCCAGTATGTTTGCCCTAAAAAAAAAGGTTCTCCACATCTCTTCTCAGTTTTACATCACTGTAAACCCAGTGAATGTAGAAGAGAGGTATTTTGGCTCCAAAGTGAAAAAAACATTCATTTCTTTATGTGCTGATTCCAGAATTAAGAGCTTAGAAATTTGTTCAGTGTTTTGCAATAGGAAGTGAGATCTTCCTCTGTCCTCTATATATTTTGTGTTTTGTTATAAACAGAAGCATCATGATATGCCCTGACAGTCTTCAGCACAAAGTCCAAACATCTGAAAGAATAAGTACTTTATATTGTGCATATATTTTTGTTGTTTGTGTTTTTCATATTTCTCATGTCTGACAGTTACATTAATACTAATGTGTTAACTTCAAAGGAAAAAAAATGCTATTTTAATAATATTAAATATGGGTAATTAGCTTACTTAACACCATAATATTAGGAAATCTGGCGAGTTATTTGTTTGTATGTGTTGATTACAAATTTAAATATTTTTCCTTGCAGCTGAAATACTTTATTAAAGCTTCTCTACATTTTTCAAGTTTCATTTTTATTTTGTTTGATGAGCAATTATTACTTCTAATGCACTTGCAAAATGTATTTAATTGTCATTAAATACATGAAGAAAATATTTTATCTGCTTTGATGTAGCATTTGATTCCCCAGCTGAAGAATCACTGTCTAAATGTGCTAAACTATATGTACTTAATGCAAGGGAAATATGTAAATGTGGATAAGAAAGAAGGATTGGCTGTCTGAAATAGAATAAAAACATGCTTCCTTATTTTACATGTAAAAGCATTAGCACGGATGAGTATTTAAATAGTTTGGGTCTGATTTACAGGGAACTATGTGCAAGGAAGCTTTAATGGTTTAATGATTCATCTTTTCCATGAACAAATTTTTTTCCTTGACAACTGTGTGCTGTACATGCATGACAAACTCCAGTGTAGATATTCATGATAAATTACACATACACATGAAAACAGAAAGGCTCCTGAAAATTAGGTCAGTGTGAACAAACAGATGCTGGGTGTTACAGACTGAAACCTCTGACACATTCTCCTGAAGAAGGATGTCATAATATGGGAAAAGCTGCAAATACCTTCAGTTTCTTTATATTTTTTTTTTATACTCTTACTGTTTTCCAGTTTTAAAAAGATGGCTAATATTATTTTTGTTTTCCACAGAAGATGCTGATAAATCCAGTGTTCTTTAAATCTAAAACCAGAGGTCTCCTGCAGACAGTTTGTTTCCTTATATACTCTCCTGCATTCTGTTCTGTCCCTCCCATTCCCCGTCTTCACAATTGGAAAAGTCTCAAAGAGAATGTTTTCAGAAATTTTTTTTTTATTCCATGCAACAGTGTTTTCCAGAAAGTTGATCCCTCCCGTTTTTTAATTTTCTTATACCTTTTTCTGCCTTTCTTTAGTTTCCTTCAGCCAGGAAGTGGTCCACTAAAACCACTGACTGAAGATTCTGTAAGAACAATTTGCTCTTTTCCTGAGCTTTCAGTCAAATGAAAGGACTCTTCCTTTATAAAAGACCAAAAAGTCTTTTGAAGTCCAAACCTAATTTTTTATATGAAGAAGAATGACAGCAGATCCACTTTATAAACAGAGAAAACTTGGAAGAAAGCAAAAGGTTTGCAAAGAAATCTTGCTCTGCTCCTTCTGTCCTTGCAGGGCAGGCTCTTGCTTCCAGGTCTGCTTTCATTGAACTCAGTGGCTTTCTGATCTGTGACAAATTCTGCATAATTCCTTCTGTCCCTAGGAAGCCTCATTTTCTCTCACTCTTGGGATTGTGCTTTCTCCCTTTTCCTCTCAGAGGTATCTCAGTCTTTGCTTGTGCTGCACACTCTAAACTTCTCATGGGTCTCTCAGCCATTTCCTCCTCTGGGAAGTATAAGTTGTTCTAAGGATAAACAGGATTAATCCCTGCCTCCAAATGCCATCTCACCAAGTAGTTTCCTTTTTTAAGGAGGTGCAAAACACAAACTAAGAATAGTCATCAAACAGGTGCTCTTCCTCACACATAAATTGTAATAATACTGTATGTTAATTCTTAGTGGAGGAATAACTTAACAATACAGTATGCAACACATGCACTCCACATCATCTCCCTTGCCATTTGCATCTCAAGAAGAAAGGTTTTGGGAACAGCTTGAATAAAAAGGGGTAAGGAGTTAAAAAGAAAGGAAGAAATCTCCTAAATAGTTTTAGTTTACTCTTGATTCAATACTTCAACTGGTTAAAATATGTTTAACAAATACTTGTCTTACACTGGAATATTTTTTCACTGTATTCTACTGTAGAGACAAGGAAACTTTTGCTACTATTTTGTTTCAACAAATTGCAATCTACAAGAAAAGGTACTTCAGTTGCTGGCTTTGACTGGCTGTCTAAATCACATAACATTGTTTCCCTTCCTTGACAGACAAAACCTAAAGCTTAACTAGCAGGAAAGTTTTAATACTAAAAAGCAAACTTCTGTACGTTCCTTCGCTGTTATAGTGTGGTTGCTGTAAAGGTGTCCAGAGTCTGGAATTGGAAGAGCCATGCCTCTGTCCATGAAGCAGGAGTATCAGAAAGAGCCCTATTTCTCTCCAGCTAGGTTTTATTATAGTATACTCATGCAGTCTGGAGTCTGCTCACATAGTGGATAGCTCCTTCCTCCACTCTTGTTTCTGTGCAGCAGATTCAGCTCTTTCCCAGATTTAACCAACTCCACAATACCCTGTTGTGTTATCCCAGATTTAGCTGTGCTCCCTGCCTCCTCCTGACCTATTATTTCCAGTCTTCCAGCTCCAAAAGTGTGACAGACCCTGTATCAGACTGTGTCTCCCCACCTTGCTTCGTACCACGCAAAAACTCCCTTCCCAAGGGCCCACTCAATTTTTCCCAAGGAAGAAGCCATCTGCTTCTCACTCCAGAAGGTCACCCTGCAACAGGACACTACAGCCAGGGCTAGGAAGTAATCTTTTTCTTGCTGCCTAGAGACAGTATGTTTAACAAAATACATGATCTATGATATTTTCACAGTAAACATAAGCCAAACAGTTCTGCCTGACATTACAGATGCATTTATGTAACGTAGTAGAAAATATTAATTGTAACATAAAATCTGAGTGTTTTCCTCCATACTTCTGCTTAGGTCTTTTCTGAAGTACAGTCAAGAGCTTTCTCTTTTCAAGACATTTTGGAAAGGATTCAGAATAAAGCCTCAAGATAAGCATATGTAAAAACTAGACAAAGTGAATGTTGCCTGTTCCCAGGCATATCATGCTAAAACTATATTAAGAATAGCAATCTAAGGGGCATATGACACTACAATTAATATAGGACAATGTAAACAGTGTAAGATACATTATGGATATATTTTTTAAAAGAGCTATCAAGCTACACACATTCTTCATACACTGCTGGTGTTAAAAGTTTTAAAGGACAGAGTTCCAATGTAAAAGCCTGTGGAAGAAATCACAGGTGTGATAAAAGGGGAAATTTCTAAAATTATAGGCAGCTGCTGTGGTGCAATTCTGTAAAATTCAGAAGGAAAGAATAAAAACTAAAAAAACTGATACAGAGGACATGAGCATGACATGTGACATGCAACAAAGGCTCTCATATTACAGTTCCTAAAAGAACTCAACCCTTGGTATACATGGTATTCATTTGGCTCTGTATATTAACTGAGTAGTAACTACAGCCCTTTCAAATGTAGATAATGCACAGTAAGAGCAGTCATACTTGAAAATGCAGTATGTGACTTGTTTCCCATGATTTCCAAGTTATTTTCAGATTAAGTGCTTTCTTTCCTCTATACATGAATGAAACTTATTCTGTTCCTAGACCAATGGCACTGTCAGAACACCAGTTGCTTGAGTGTGCTACCAGAATATTATTTACAAGAGCATGTCTGTGAAGCACAGTGGAGATGCGTTGGTGTTGCAATATGACATGTTCCTACTAACTCTAAGAAATAAATACACACATATACAAGTTTTAGTGGTTACGGAATCTTCTGCAGAAGTCTTGTAGTGACCCATGGTATGTCACATGAATCCTAATGCATGCTGAAGTTTGCACTACTGTTTTACCAGTGCTGTTTTCTGTACCACTTGCCAGCACATAACTCTCCAAACTGATGTATCTTTATCACATAGTTAATCATAACTAACCTAAGAGAAGTGGAGAGTCATTCTTGTGATAAGTCAAGTTACTTCACCTACAGCTGTCCTTAAGTAGACTATCTATGGGTTCCTTTCAGCATGTTAAAACAGATGGATTCACAGGTTTCACTCCCTGGTCTCACACTGAACTATGATGAGTAATAGAGATAGGAGGAGAACATTTTTTGAAAGTGACATCTAAATGGAACAATTGCTATTAATTCAGACAGTTTTGAAGATGAATGAAAGTAGCATCTGGCAGGAAGAAGACTGTTAGATCTGAATGCTATAAGAAGATTTCTAACAAATTCACTGATTTTTCTCCTTTTTCCTCTCTTGATTATCCATTAAATACACTTTTTTGCCAAGATGTGTATCTGGCTGGTCTCACTTTTTAGCCTGTATCTGAAGGTTGGTGTCACATGGTGCAAATCAATTCAGAAGAAGGAAGGTCTCAGGCAGGAAAACACAGATCAGGAATTTGTTGTTGCATGCCTGGGAGGATTATCAACTGCCAAGCAAAATAGCCTGAGTTCTACCAGCAAAGTAGGAAAGCTGCCAACTCATCCCAAAGTGAAAACCAAGCTCTAGCCTATTCTCTTGCTCTGTCTCTTCCACGGATACAATCAAGCCCTGGCTAAAGGCTTTGCTGTAAGCAACTGTTAAATGATACATCATTGCAGATATGATCTGGCTGAATTGGTTTGTTCATGATTTATTAATAAATAATAAATAAATCTCTTAATCATTCTAACCTACAATGCTCCAGTTTGCATTGTAGAGCAGTCTAAAAAGTACATTAACCAAATTGCTTTTCACTGATATTAGACTGAGAAACACACTGCAGAGGCTCACCTAAGTATTTTCCAGCAGGTAAAAAACATTTACCTAGAACTAGCCAAAGTAAGAGCTTAAAATGCACAGAGTGTGGAACTTTTACCCCAGCTCCAGCTGTTGAAAGATCTGCTCCTTTTGCACCCTAGGACTGCCTAATGGAGTAATTCCATGTTAATTTTCATTAAAAACAAATAGAATTTCTACCCTTGAAAACTGTGTGAATAACACTGCTTATCGACTCTTCTAATATTTCTTCCAAGGCCTTGTGTCAAGCCACCTGGTCTGGAAATATCTGGGATATTTTTACCCCTTTAGAAAATCGACACAGCTTAGGATCTGTGCCTATTCACCATTTAAGACAACACTAAATATGGAAAAAGTATTCTTTGGTCAACCTTATGAAACTCTTATCCAGGCTGCTTATCTCTGCTTCTGTTGCAGCTGGGCCTCTGAATCCTCTGGCTAGACCAGGCCCATATTTTTCAGCTACATTACAAATACAGAATAGCTCTAGCCTAGACAGAGTTAGTCCAAGAGCTAACTAAAGACGGAGTTTATGTTTGGTTAGCCAGAAGCCAAATAGTAGCTGAGAGACATGGGACAATATGAAAGTATCATGTTTATTTAGGGTACAATATGGGTGGCTTGGAATGACGTGGGTGGATCGCATTGTAAGAGGGAACATAAAGGCAATGTTTCCAAATAGAACAGGCATGGGAAGATAAAGCACAAATATGTCTGAAACCAGTGCTCACTAGTTTCATAAAATCACAAAATAGCTTTTTAAATATAAATTAGTGTTCCTCAGGTTTTTCATACAAGAGTACTGGACACTGACAAAGTCCTTTTACACTCCAGTAATTTAGAGTTTGAACCTCATCTGTGAGTTTTTCTGTCTCTTCTGATATTAGCTTAAAGCAGTTCACCCCAAGTAATCAGTCATCCTTAGGCTTGGTCTCTTCTGCTAAACTGATGTATCTATCATGAGTGCTTGATGATTTTAAAAGTTTTACCCCATTGCTCTGCAAAAACTGCTTATTGTTAGTGTTTGTTCATTAGTGGAGTCTACATTCTCCATCATTTGTATATTTTCAGATGTGTTATATAACACATCTGAAAGGTTCATAATCTGCTTTAATTTGGCATTAGTTTCTATTTGCTTTCTCCCCCTGTCAGGAAAAAATATTTAAAAGAAAAATAAATTAAAATCTCTGGATATTTTTCAAAGTTGCCTTAGCTAGTCCTTCTTTAAATCTGTATCTGATGTTTCCAACTTGTGCAACTAAGAATCAAAATCTTCATTGCCAATCTTGTCTGCACTTTGTACATTAATTTGCTAAAGCTGGTTATAAATTGATGTGGAAAGTAATGTAAATGCTTTGAGTAGCTGGTTTCTAATAAACTTTGGTACATCAAAGCAGTACAAAGGATGACATTTGACCATATCCTCTATGCTAAGAAGTCACATAATTTTTCAGGCACTGTCCAGCTTCCTGGTTGGAGCGAAGGGACAGCAGAAAGTTTTGCCAGCAACAAGAAAGCAGAGTAATTGGAATAAAATCTGCTCTACTGACTCAAAGTGATAGTTTGTTCTGTTATTAGAACTGGTATAGCTTGAAATAATCTCCAAAATATTCAGATTGTTCTTTGGATGAATACTGAGTTAGATAACTGAAAACTGGAACCTTGTTTTGCTCCATCCAGTGTAAACTACACTGTGTGTATAAGACCTTGTAGATTCTGCACATGGAGATACATACATATATATATATATGTACATACATATATACATACCTATAGAATGTACATACAGAGAATGTAATAAGTGATGTTTTTAATGGTCTGGATCTTTATACGGGCATCTTAAGCATTCAGGCATTGGGCTACATTAACTGTTGGGACAGTGCAGCCTGATAGCACCTGACATTTTTTAATGGTTGTTTTTCCTGTCTGGTCAAATCTTGTTTGATACTTTCAACAACACTTTAAAGACTCCTTTGTAGAAGTTTCAAATCTTGCATCTGGGTAACTTACTGAAAATGTAACCTGACAGCAGAGTGGAATCTGTCTTAGCTTCTTTTTGTAAAGGGATCAATAGCACTTTACACCTCATATTTATTTCAGCTTTTAGGCTTTTAATGCATATTTGCTCCCTTTTGACACATAGGGAGAAAACAGTGCTGCAAAACAACAATATAATTTTTCCTTCAATATAATCGACAGGAAACTTTTTCTTTAGCTCCATGGAAAGACAAATCTAAGAGTTAGGGTCACAGAAAACGTTTATTTTGTTTTTCAGAAGACTGGGCAAAGGAAATGACTTTTCAATCAATATAAAGCTAGTCAATCAGAGAAAAAGACAAAAAAAAATACAACAAAAAACAGTACAGAGGAAATTGAAGGGGCCTTTTGCACTCAATGCACAAGGGTGAAGAAAGCACTTTCCCTAGACTATGCATGAGCAACTGCTCGGCTAGTTGCCTTTCCCCATCTGAATCAGCAGGAGCCAGCATGGGGAGAAAGGGAGACAAAAGATGCTGTGGGTCATTGAGTCAACCAGGCTTGTCATCATTAAAGACTTCTGTTTAGGGTCTCCCTCTGTTCCTGCATGCCACCCTGACCACAGTGGAAGGGATGCTTGACATTTGAACTACGAAAGGAAGTCATGGTCTGGGAATTTTTGTCAAATAAAGGAGTCATAGTGAATATTTTATTCAAACACATTCTAGCTCTCCACTAGGCCTGTTAGAGAAAGGATACATACATATATATTTTATTTATTTATTTATTTATTTATTTATTTATTTATTTTATTTTGTGAATGTATATGAGGATAGGAATGTGTCTAATTATTCACATTACAAACATACCTAGATGGGTCTCTGAGTTACTTAGCACACTTTTGCAGTTTGCAACACAATGACACACTGTTAAATTTGTGACTGGGGAAGTCAGAAATTTCCTCATAATTAGGAACAAACTTGAAGGCAAGAAGAAACCAGTACCATTTCAGCAGAAGACAGCTAACTGAGCACGTTATCAGGTGACGCTAAAAAAACCTGCCCAACCCATTGATTTACGTGAAGTTTTTAAATTTCATTTAGGTTTTAGTTTATTATTTTCAATGAAAGAAAGACAAATGAGAAACTGTCACTGCTGAAATAATATAACTAGCATTTTTTGGATGCTTGTTCGAATTTTTATGGTGTTAGTTTACTCATACAGTAATAGGCATCCAAGACATTGAAATCTATAGGCCTCACTCTGTACATACTTCTCTGAAGTAGAGATGGTCTTCAAACATCATTCCTGACAGGTTGGTTCATTTCCCCAGGAGTCAGACTTGGAATGCTTAATGATACGGTTTTGGAATTAAAGGAGTTTGGAGAAAGCAAATTGCTCTCAAGTATGGCAAACTTGTTTTCTCACAAATTTTGAGAGCAATCTGGCAGTCCTCAAGTATCAGGTTCATGTCTACCTTGCAGACCTTTCTTCCTCAAGTATTGAGGAGATGGGCTAAACCACCAAGTCGTCCAGGGCAGTTATACCTTTCCCTGACCAAGGTATTTATTGTAACCCATCCAGATGGACTGTGCTTCTGGACCATTCCACCACAGCTTCCACTTTCTCACTGCCTAGCCTGCAGATGTTAGGTCAGCTGTGTATCTGGAGTATACAGGCTTTTCACTGGTACAATTCAATGGGGCCTGCACACCTGCCCTGCACTTCTTTTAATGGTAGCTTCTCAGGCCACATGGTACAATCCATTGAAGCATAGAGTGTAAAAAGAGAGCTTTTATAAAATGCTTCTGCATAACAAGGCATTTTCCTCCATGGAGAAGAAATTTGCTTCTTTTTTAGTGCTCACAAACTAACAGGAAGGTGGTTTGTGAGCAGCCAGGTCAGAGTCTGCACTGATTTCCATCTCAGCTGGTGCTTCCCAACGATTTAAACTTTCACATTTTAGTCTTTAGAAATATGCATGGCTGCTTAAAGCAACTTTGCTAACAGGGTAAGGAAACGTTGTACACCACAAAATGTGCGTTTTTTTTCTGTTACCTCAGTTAATTGGAAAACTTAAGAAAGTTCAGGAAAAGGTTATACAAACACTGATTAACCCTCTATCCACTCGCAGGACATTGTGCACTGGATTAATTTGCTGAGAAGAAAAGACTGAATGAAACCTTAGAGAATTTACCCAATTTTATTTAATCTATGGAGTAGAATTGAAGAATTCCAGATAAGGTACCAGTAAGAACATGAACTAATACAGATTTTAAAACAGGAATGGGGAGTTTCACACAGAAAGGGCAAAGTTTGAGTATTTATGTCAGTATTTCAGCATAAATGTTTACCATTAGGCAGACTTTCTAGCCTAATGCAAAATCAGATAAAAGATGTAATTTTAAATACATTACTAAGGAAGAGTTGAGAAGTTAAACAATGCAGTTAATATATGTAAATAAGCAAACCAAGGAAATGGAAGGAGATTCTTCATAAATCCTGATTTAAGCCAATACTTTCAAAGATGCCTAATGTGGACACTGACCATTTCTTCAAAGCTGATCATCTCAGTCTATCAAAACCACTTATAACTTTCAATATCAGATGCCTAAACCAACAGGTCAGTGCAAAAAGTACAAGAACTTTTAAGGGTGGGCTTAAATCAAGAGTCATGAAGAAGCTTTAGTTTACTTATTTACATTTATTAACTTCCTGAATCCAGAAAAACTGCAACTGTTATAATCTGTTTACAGCAGTGCTTTCCACGCTGGAGAGTAAAGTTGAGGCAGGGGGCACATCTTGCATAGCGTTTGTGTTCGTATGTTTCAGTTCTTCCCCAAATGAGAAAGACTTGTAAGCATAGATGTCATATCAGTCATTAGGTTGTCTGGTTCTCTGTCTAGATTGCCAACAAAAGTCCTGCTATGAGTTATGAAGATGAGGTCGTTACACAAACCTGCAAAGTACCAGGGCATTGAAAGTCCAGCATTATTGGGAAATAGTATTATTTGCATTAGCCGTATTATGTGAATGATCAGAAACTTTCAGGCTGTTCCTGAGCCAGTGCTTCTTCACTGGTTCTTCCCTGGCTCTTCCCTGGCTATGGGGTTTGGTGAAGAGGCGAGCCTTGCCTCACCTCAGAGTGCAACAGCTGCCAGGGAAGACCTTGTCCAGGTTGCACACGAAAGAACATACCAGCTATCAAGTGCTTGTGCATTATTTCTGCACATGGACATTTTTTTTCCCTTTGCCATTTTCCACTCACCATAGTAAATAATATGTCATCAGCCTGGAAGACTTTTTTAAGTGCTGCAGTCCAGCATTCTTCTATGCATATACAAATCACGGCACTAACTACAGGACAAGAGCCTACGGAACTGAGAAGTAATTTCCACAGAAAGAAACAATTTCTCTGAATGACTTATGATAATTAACATTTCATTTCCTGCAAGTACAGGTCCTAGAATTAAATCTTTCTATGTCCAGGTACTTTAAAACTGCACGCACAAGTGTTTCTGTGTGCACTAAAGGAAGACCTTTAAGAAAAATACATTGTTGTATTTCTGCAGTCTCTATAATTGATAGTATTCAGACTCCTTACTTAAGAGAACTAAACAACTTCTGTATCATTGAGTGATTTATAGGCTTTACCGCTGTCGATAAAGATGTTTGTGAATTAAAATCCTTACGTTTGATGTTTGTAGAAAGTGTAGGTCCTGAACTTCACTGTTTATATAATTACATTTTAAAGCATTATCTCCTGAAGCCATGGGTTATTTCTTAAAATAAACTGATTGAAAAGGAAACAAACTCTTCCAGGACAAGAAGTATAGAAAACAGATAGACTACCAATCTTAAAACGAAAGTTACTTTTTTCCAACTCCAAACAGAAAAGCTGCAATAACTTGTCATGAAGTAGAATATACATTAAAAGGAGTGTCAGATTCTCAGTCGTAAAAAGCATTCTTTCCACCATTAAGTCATATGAGACACTGGCTGTTGTCAACTAATTGATCCCATACTTTACTTCCTCAGATACTTTTGGCCTTTGAAAATTATAATTTATTAATATTTTAATAACTAGATTAAACTATAATTTTTGTGCCTCACTTTACATGTTTCATATGTAATGACTGATTTTGAAAAATGAAGGATAAGTAAACTCTAGAACATCCCAGTACCTGGGTTACGTAGTGCTAGTCTGTAAACTTATAATTTAAGTAACAAGTGAAAATCAGAATTATTGTCCTGACAATCACCAGAAGTTTAGCCATTCATTAAGTGGGAGCATGATCAGGCCAAAAACTACAGCAAAGTTCAGCAACACCACAGCCATAGGAAGTCTTGTGACTAACAGGCAACTGCAGGAGTGGACTTCCGAATGGATGCTGGAGCATCAGTTAATAAAAATAGACTATACATGTGTATGCAAGAAAAATATTATCTATTTCCAGATCAGCTCTCTTCAATAGAGAAATTTCGTTGTACACTTCAACAGCAGCTGTTTACCTTATCAGTCCAAAGTGGGAATAACATAAGGAAAGCTGGATGGAAGAGTGTCAGAAGAAGAGGCAGCTACAGAACAGGGAAATATTCCTCAGTCGCCACTGGACCCAGCAGATAGTCATGGAAGTGTTAAATAATCTGGATGTCTTTTTAGTTTCCTGTACTGAATTTCCTATATGCTGGGCTTCTAGGAGCAAACTTCTGAATAAATCAGTTGCACATGTGTTCCAGCTATCCTGCTGAAGTCAGTGCAGCTAGTTTCTCATGTGCTTTGATGGGGTACAGGTTTAGTAGTTGGCTGAACTAGATATAGACCAAGATTTTTCATTTGTATTACTAAATGTAATATTATAAAACCCTTTTTAAAAGATCAATCACAACATCTGAAAGTATACATTTCTGTGGCAGCAGATTCCTTGGGCTAGCTATTTTTAGGAACAAAACAATTTAGCATACAAAAACTCAGCACTACTACACAAATGGGGTGGCATCAAGTAATGTCAGTGTGAATCTATTACTGTGTATAAGCCCTTGTAAAGTTCTTCCTTCTCAAAATCCCACAGAAAGTTATTTTGATTTCAGTGTATTTAAGTGTTTCACTTCCTACTTCACTCATTCCATGTCAGTCCTGAAATATCTGGGCTAAACTGGGGGACTGTAATGAGATGTACATATATTAGAGAGTACTGCTGGTGTAGAAAGGGGTTTTTTTGTATGATTTTTGTTTGGTTGGTTGATTTGGTTTGGTTTTTGTTGTTGTTGTTGTTGTTTTGTTTGTTTGTTTGGGTTTGGTTTAGTTTTTTTTGTTTGTGGTTTTTTGTTTTTTTTTCTATCAGCCTACTGAATTTTATAAAATGTTTACTGAGAGATGCCCAGTACTCTCACTTAAAATAAAGCAATCGGTTCTAAACAGCATTGACTCAGGGGGTAGCCCTCAGCCATAAGCACTAGTCTATTTAGCCTGTTCTCTATTCTGTTTAGGCATTTCTTCATTTTAGACTACATGGGGTAAGGGCAGGAGCAAGCACAATGATGTGGCCTCAGTGCTAGGCCTCAGAGCATACCCTGTGACATGGCCCCAGGCTCTTTTCTATTAAGCTGACCTTATGCCTCAAAGCCTTATGACCTGTGACACCACTCAATTGTTATTTAATCAATTCAGTCAAAATTAAAAAGGTGTATTTTTATTTGCTTTAACACCTTTTCTTTCTGGTATTTGTTTTGGTGACCTTTGAGTATTGGATTTCAGCTGTCGATAACACACCACATGCCAGATTGCTTTTTCTAATAAATAATGAAGCAACTTCTGAGGATTATTTGGATTGCATTGATGTGGACTAGGAATAGTCTGCAAACATAGCCCAAAAAGAACAATGCAGCTGCATATTCTGAGACCATCTCACAGGAAATGCAGTGGGACAAAAGGGCTGTAGACACTAATACCAAAACGCTTCAGCTTTTCATACAATTACCTGTACAGTATTTCACCTTGAGCTTGAATTAAAAAGAGAGGGGCCTCTTTTACTTGTTAAAAAACAAAGATGGGAGAGGTCAGATATAAATAGCAAAACCAATTAATTTAATCTCTTGGTTCTTTTTGTCTCATTTTGTAAAAAGGCTAAAAGTCGGAGGTATCTACCACAAAAATTCAAGGCTTATGCAACTATTTGGGATCTGAATCATAACTTGCTTTCTCTTTGTGCTTTAGTGTATTACATTTTAAAAATATTTCATTTTTTCTGTTACATCTTATACTTAGGTCTGGCTTGGAGATGTGTTTATGGCTATTGTTATAAATGTGTGTTAAACAGTGTCTGAAGACATGACAATTTCCTGCCTCAGAAATGTACAGTCTCACAATAATAAATGAAAATGAGCCATGACTTTTAGAAACTTGGTAACAATGACCACATGAAGTTTCAAATAACATTTAGTGCTGTGTCTTGTTGGCTACACAAGTACGGCTCAAAACCAAGTCAGACATCAGTGGCTACTTTTGAAATTTCATCTGGTGATACTGTCTCTTTTTAGGCATTTCTATGCCATATTACCCTCTTGCCCCAAGTTGCAATGTGGAATGGAATTCATGCATTAACTCCAATTAACTGTGATTTAAGTGACAGATAATCTTCATTTCATTGATCTGTTAACTCTGACTCTGAATTTAAAACCTTTCCATCCTGCAGCTCCCCACATGCACAAACACATATTTATTGCCTCTGTGGCAGAGCTCCAGGCTTTGCAAAAGCATCAGGAATATGGTTTGACAGAGAATTTTTTATCCTGAGGCACCTGAAGATTTTTGCCCTCCTTATTTAGAGAAAACCTCAATTTTATATCATCAGCAGCAAAGAGTAAGTTCCAGAGCTGTTCTTTTCTGAGCAAAGACTGTACTGCACTATGCACAGTAAGTAATAGCTGCATGTCCTGGGATTTGACAAGAGCAAGTTCTAATCTCTTTGAGCATCCCCAGGAGCCACAAATGGGAGTGGGAAGAGAGAGGATTGCACCCCTGTTGCCCTTTCCCCTTCACAGTCTGTGCTCCCTGGGGTAGCACAAGTATTTATAAATTAGTGACATTTATTTATAAAATACCTGAGATGTGCAGCACTTCAATGTATTAAAAAAATTATATTAATGAAAACTCAGCTTCATACACCACTGAACATTATTAATTGGGTGTGGGGATGTGTGAAGGGGGATGGGATAATTAGGACTGACTGTCTTTTGAATACCTGCAGTGTAAGCAGAGGAAGTAACACAGACTGAGCTCCTATGAATGTTTCTTGCTAAAAAGGAAAGAACTCAGCAGTAGAACAAGTAGTGTGATCTCCTGTGTTTAGCTCCGGAGGTGTCTGTGTATCTTTTACTCAGAGAAAGACCAGAGCCTAAGGATTAACTGTGTCAAGGTTTTTTCTATAGTCTGTGTAGAGAACAAAATGCTTAGAGCCATAACATGGCACAAAGATGATAAAAAATATTTTTAGTGTAACATAGCTTAAATATTAGGTTGTGGAATTTGTAATAAGTGAAGCAAAATGTGACACAGCATGGATATGAACATTCCTTGCACTACAAATGATTGACATGCAGACTCTTCAGGGCAAGTCTTCCTGCCCTGAATATTCAGTCTGTACAACTCTGGGTTATGAAAAACTATATTAAATGATAGCAGCTTTTGACCTAAAAATATTCATCCTATTCTGTGCTTTTGACAGGAGGCTGGCATATTGGTATGCCTGATAGCTTAAACTCTGAAAGCAAAGCACTCATTTTTGGCACATATTTGAGTCACAGTCTTCTGTTCACTTCAGTGTCTGTGTTTTCTTTCACTGCTGTGTTTCAGACAGTACAAAGCTGCAGTCCCACTAGGCACTGTCCTGTTCCCTCCTCCCAGAAGAGTTTCATAGAAGTCCAGATCCATATTCTTAGAAAGAGCTATCTGAGGCACTTTTGTAAGACAGCAATTTGGAAAACAGGTGTCAAGGAACAGTTACAAAAGAACACAAGAATCCACCCTAGTACTGTACAAATGGAAGATATTAGGATATCAAACATCAAAACCATAGTGCAGATAAGAAGACCAGTAAAACTGGTAAAGTTGGAGAAGCTGAAGATTGTCAGAAGAGTTATTTAATGTGGGTAAAAGGCTGACTGATGTGATTGGTGACTAGATTGTATAAAAAGAGGACTATCAGTCTAGAGGATGGCAGTAGTTTCTCCAGGTCTAGTTTTGAGACATTTCAGTAAGGCAGTGGTTTTGTTTTTATTAGGGATCTTACTAGTGCACAGAAGCATTGATAACATCAGTGCCAGGATGCATTGTAAGTACGGAGGTGGATCGGGATATTGCAATGAAAGAATCAGATAGCTTTGAGATCGACAGGAATTGAAGTAAGATGGAATTCAATAGCACAAAGTACAAGGTCAGTCACTCAGGGACTAATAACAAATAAACTCTGCTATAGGCTGAGAGCTCATCTGTCGGAAATCACCAAGAGCAGAGTGACCTAAACCCTCTAGTTGATCACAGTATGATTGTGAGCTGCCAATATGCTCTAACTGTGGAAAAAGGTAAAGGTGTTTCTGAGGTACAGTATGGAGATATTTCCAGAAAGGATAGGGAAGCATTAGTGCACTGTGCAGCACCCTACTAAGACTTAATCTCAAGGATTATGCACATATTAAAAGCTGAACTGTCATTGGAAACAACACAAGCAAGCACTAGTAAGGTGGTTTGGTACATGAATATTAAGAAGACACCAAAGTAATTTGGCATGTTTAGCCTAACAAACCAGAGCCTAAAAGATATTTGATTGTTGTCTATAAATACATAAAAATATAAACACAAGGGAGAGAGGGGGATTATTTAAGCTGAATGCCAGTTTTAGCATTAAAAGAAATAGGTAATTACATTTGTGCTGGAAATTAGAAAAAAGGGTCTTATCTAGCACAGCAATCATTCCCTGGAAGAGCTTACCAAGCAAGGTGAGGGTGTAAAGGATGAGGAACTAAAAACTAATTGCTTTTAAGGTGGAGTTTGATAAGAGTAAAAAGGTTATATAATACGGTTGCTTGTAAGAGCATGGGATTGGACTGAGTCCCCATGCTCCCTTCCAGCCCTAGATTCAAAAGGTATGCCACAAAACCTCAGACCTATAAACAGGACATTTTTACCAATAAGAAAGGCATATTCCCGAAGCTGTATAGACTTTTAGGAGTTAGAATAAAATTACTGAAATCTTCTTTATAACAAAATGTCCTGAATTAGTTCCTGTTATGTGGTTGAATAAGAGCATCAGATACACCTAAAGGAAAAAAAAACAAACAAACCTCATCTTGCCTTAAAATTTTCTCTTGATAGAAAAATCAGTATGACCTCTGGTTAGTTATTCAGTTAGTGAATTGTTCTCACTGTTAAAAAAAATAATAAAAAAAGTAAAGGTCTACATCTAAATCAAATGCTTTAGTCTTCAGGGACTTGTATTTACAACTCTTTGCTAGTATGGATTCTCTCATATAATTTATCTGTGAATTTTTATTCACATTTCTGTTTATTTATTTTGGGATTAATTTCATGAAATTATCCTGCTTATTTCTCAGGCTAACAGGATGGAAAACTCAACACTTTCTTCACAGTGATCAGTATTTGTTATTTTCTTTTAATGATGAAGGCTTAATTGCTACTGGGAGTTGATGTAACAAGCGTGCAAGAACAGCATTACTCATATATAACACTGGATGGTATTAGATATTGGTAATCGTTACTTAACTGTTCTTCCAGTTATAGGATTGTTGACATGCAAGGCAACAGCAGTGATAAACTTGTCAGAGTATGAGGTATAGGTAAAACTGTAGATGTAGGAACTACCAATCACTGCTGCTTGTTGAGTGCAATAAAAAAACTATTTCTTACTAAGATTTTAATAAACAGTGGAAAAATGTAAGTATTGTTTGTTTGTTGGAGGAGAATGACAAGCCAGCATTATGAAAGAAACATTCCTGCTGAATGCCAGAAGGGATTCTAGTGTTGCCATAGGTCTGGAACAAGAATAGTAAGTGTGAATTTTAATGACTGAAGGCAATGCTTTATTCTTTTTTTTGTGATGGATATTATCCTGCAGACAAGAAGGAGAACTGTGGTTTACAGTGTCTGCTGTTCCTTCTTTTCTCCATGAGTCTGTTTCTGCCTTACTGTACCCCTGTGTTCTCTCAGTTACTTGGGATGTGAGCAACAAGGGAGACCACGTTGTCCATCTCAGAAACTCAAGTAGTTCTCAGGGCATGACCATCCACCACTGCAGATGCACTTAAGTGCAATCAGTAGCTATTCCTCAAAAAACATTTATTTTAGTTGCATTTATAAATTTCAGAGGCACCTGCCTTGACAGCCACTACCTTAGTCCATAGTAAAAAGGGATAGAGGACCGTATCTCATAAGCACGTGCAGTAGGCTGACTTCATACACGCAGTTTACTGAGTTCTGTGTATGAAGTTTTTCAGCAGAATAACCTTAATTCTTTGTGTGAAATTTCCTGAAAAGGTTAGATGGCGGTGGCCCAGAGCAGCTCTACGTAACTGTTCTCTAAGCCTCAGAAAAGCTTCTCTTTGCCTCAGAACAAAATTCAAAAACCTACTAGAAAACATGGTTTACATTATTTTATTGTATTCAAGGAATGTCTATTCTTAGATGTCTAAAGAAAGCCTTTTTTTTTTTTTTTTTTTTTTCCCAATGAGGAAAAGACTTAAAGGTGCAATTATTGTCTATCGTGTTTTAGGAGAGGGTAAATAACTTGTTTTTAATGATCAGGAATTTTGAGCAAACACTGACTTTCTAGAGACTAAAAAGTACAAGTGTAGAAATTGGCTTGTGCTAGGAAGAAATTTGTTACTGCCCTGACTAGATTAACCATGGTAATTGGCACTGGGTTTTTTTAACATATTGTGCAGTGCTTTGCAGGCGGTAGTAATAAATAATGTGCACTTAGCTGCACTATTGGTCATTCGCAGTCCTATCACAGCAACCTCCCCCCATTCAGGGAAGATAAATGTGATTTAAATTAATAGCCAGTCCTAAATAACTCCTCAGCTGGTAAACGATGCATTTATCAGGCTCAGACAGGCAGTGTCCTTTGATTCATGGTCCCCCCCTTACAATGTGAAGGGTGCGTACAAAAATTGTTATTACTTTTTAATAAAGTGTAGCAGTCAGTCTTCAGTCATTTATCAGAAATGGAGGCATTCTGACAAACAGAAATATCTTAGCAGTGGATGAATGAGAGGGATAAAGGACACATTTCTCAACAAAAATAATCACTGCCTAAATAATCTCATAAAAGTCAGCTTCTAAGTACCTTGAAATAAATGTACCCAGCTGAAAGATACAGACTCCATGTGCTGTTAAACTAAAGCCTAAAGCAATCATTACAATATTCACCTGCACAATGAAAAAGAAAAAAAAAATAAATTTATCACTCTGTGGGGCAGCAATTCAAATACAAATAGTGGTCAGGTAAATAGGAAATTTCCCAGTGCATTTTCTTTTTGGTTTTCCAGCAGCTAGCTCAACTTTTTTCCTCATAATTTTTAAATGAATTGTGCTCACAAATAAAGTTAGTTTGGAGTTGAGAAAAAACTGTGAAGTGAATGAAGCTACTTACAACCAAATGTAATTTAAAATGTTTTATAGCTTACACATTTTTAAATATTCTTTAAATATTTAAAACTTTACTGTTCTTACAGTTTAGGCAGCTTCTCAGGATAAGGCAGTTCAAGGCCTTCCTCTGCAGAAAAGATGCTTGAGGAGACTTAAAGAAAGCAGCTCTTTGCAGGCAAGCATCCATATTCAACATTTGGGAACTGAGGGCAGGGTGTTTAACCTGCCATTCATCCTTACGTGTTGCCCATGTACAGGCAGGTAATGCTGCAAAGGCCAAATATCACACTTTTAACACAAACCTTTCTAGAATCACTGTGTTAACATAGGGCTTGGCTCTTCTAAGCACCACAAAGTTTGGTGTGGCACTACTGCTGTAAAGTGAGGCAGAACTTACTCTGTTAGAGACATAACACAGAGAGTATTTAACAGAAACGGTCTGAGTACCATCAGCTTCTAACAGTATGCCTAGGATGAAGCTTTCTAATAATTGCTTAGTGCTGATCAGTGCCCTCCTCGCTGCTGAGCTCTGGAGGCACAGCATTACCCCTACAGAAGGTGAACCACGAGATTTCGTGAGCACTGTCATCTTCTTGCACTCAGCTCGACTCCACCCATCCCTGGGCCCCATCCATCTTCTGACAAATCCTGCAGGAGAGCAACAGGATGGGTTTGCTGCCTGTAGCTTCCCACCAGATTTTCTCTACCTTTGATCTCTGACAATTGCAAGTCACATAATGGTCCAGATTCCCTGGAGACCAACCATCTCCGTGTACCTATACCAGAAGTGAGTGAAGGTGTATTGTGATGCAGGGTCACGTTTGCCATAGCATAGACCAGTGCAACATTTTCCTGAGCCTGCCTTTAGGATACTGTATTCTGTCACTGTTTATAGGCACAAGCTGTGATACAGGTAAAGTGATGCAGTCCATCTCAGAACTACATAGAGCCTTGGGTTTTGCAGGATGGGTGCAGTTTGTTCATATGCCTAGAAATAGCATCTGTAGCTGTTCTCAGTGGGAACTTCAGTCATTAATTTTATCTCATAAAAACACCAAAGAACTGCTTTGGAAAATGAAGTGTTTAAAAGTAATTGGTGCCTGCCTATAGCCCTGCTGGGGATGTTTAGGATCCAGGATCAGCACCTTAGTTGGAGGTGTCTGGGAGAGGCCTCTGGCTGCTTCTGCTTCTCTTTGGCACCATGTGGGTCATGGGGAGGTGGGCCCAGATGAAGGGGTGGCACTGAGGGAGGAGGGTTTATGGGAGGATAAGAGACACTGTTTGGTGGGAGATTGGCTTGGGCGAGGTGAGAGGTAGGAGGCCGAGAGGAGGAAAGAGGAAACAGAAGAGTGGCAGGACAAGGAGGATGGGGCGGAGCAAGTCAAGGAGGGGCTGGAGCAGGAAGACTTGTGAGGAACCAGTCTAGGAAGTCTCCTTCCCTTGTACATCCTGTCTCTGCCCAGTCAGAGCTAAACCAGGAGCACATAGAGCTGCAGACTTGTCCTTTAGTTTTCATGCCATAATCTGCTTGATTCCAGCCATTCCCCTGTTTCTTGGAGCAGCAGGGCTACAGAGAATTCCACGTAGCTGTCTTCAGCAGTTGCAGGATTCCTAGCAGCAACTGTAAGCAAACTTTCATTTAAATCCTGTTCAGGCAAGAGCTCTTCTGCTGCATCAGAGGATCTTCTGCTGCTCTTCCCCTGCTTAAGTTTTAGCATTTTTCTGGCTGATGTCACCATTCACAAAAGAGTTGAAATGCAAAGTCATCTAGTAGTATTCTTCAAAACGGAGGCCTGGTCATTAGTGCATCTGTTTATATCACAGTGAAAGAAGACCTTTGTACATAGTCATAAATACAGAGCATTCTCTCCTCCTTCTCATGGTCTGTTCCTTCGTTAGAGGGAAGAAATTGCATAGAATCATAGAATCATAGAATCCTAGAATCCTAGGGGTTGGAAGGGACATTGGAAGGAAAGATCATCTAGTCCAACCCCCCTGCCAGAGCAGGGTCACCTAGAGTACATCACACAGGTCTCTCTGAATGGCAGCACAGCCTTCTGGTGTGTCAGCCACTCCTCCCAGCTTGGTGTCATCAGCAAACTTGCTGAGGGTACATTCTGTACCCTCATCCAAGTCGTTGATGAAGATGTTGAACAACACCGGTCCCAGTACCGACCCCTGAGGGACTCCACTAGTCACAGGCCTCCAACTAGATTCTGCCCCATTGAATACAACTCTCTGACTTCTTCCTTTCAACCAGTTCTTGATCCACTTCACTGCCTGATCATCAAACCCATACTTGATCAACTTATCTACAAGGATGCTGTGGGAGACGGTGTCAAATGCTTTACTGAAATCAAGATAGACCACATCTACCGCTCTACCATCATCTATCCACCTAGTAATTTCCTCATAGAAGGCTATAAGGTTAGTCAAACATGACTTACCCTTGGTAAAACCATTTTGACTGCTCTTGATGACCCCCATGTCCTTGATATGTCTAGAGATAGTGACAAGAACAAGTTGTTCCATCACCTTTCCAGTGATGGAGGTGAGGCTGACCGGTCTATAGTTACCCGGGTCCTCCTTCTTGCCCTTCTTGTAGACTGGAGTGACATTTGCTCTCCTCCAGTCCTCAGGCACCTCTCCTGTTACCCATGACTTATCGAAGATGATGGAGAGTGGACTAGCAATGACCTCTGCCAGCTCCCTCAGCACTCTTGGATGCATTTCATCCGGACCCATCGATTTATGGATGTCCAGATTACTCAACTGATCCCTAACCCAATCCTCATCTACCTTGGCAAACTCCTCCTTTATCTTGACTTCTTCTGGGGCTATATGAAACTGGGTAGAGACTGCATTGGGAATTACCTGTCAACCATGTATTTCACTTGTATGGAAACATCCCCATCATGCCTGGTGCTGACATCAGCATTGTCAAGCTGGTTGTGTGTCCATATAAAGTGCTGCTTTTTAGAACTACTGTGTTATCTTCAAAATTTCAATTGGAACATGTTTGGAGCACCTAAAACTATACTACTCTGTGACCAGAAGAATCCTTTGGAGAGAGTACCTTCACTGGAGACCTGAAGGCCACAGAAAGAGGCACAGACTGCATAAACAAGTTACAAACAAACAAACAAACAAAAATAACCTTGAGGCATTCATTTTTTATGAACTATATCACATTATCCTCTTACAGTAGGGAAATAGTTACATAGCTTTTTATATTACATTATTTGAGTCTCATCTAACAATTTGTGTCTGGGCCAAATGTTACAGACTGGAATTAAAAAAAGAAGGGTTCAGTCATTCATTTCATTATGAGTATTATCTGAGACTATACAGTAGTTTTCTGTGCTTAATAAACAAATATCTAATAAATAAATATGTTTATAAATAATACAAAATAGTTTGAGGAAGTGATGGTTAAGACTCATGCTGGATATAAATAAGGATTAAAGCCTTCTGGTGTATAGAATTGCTCCTAATGCAATTTTACTGGGTTCTGATGGTATAAATACGTGAGCATATAACCCAGTGTTTGTGCTGAAAAATTATTTTAAATAATAAACAGGGTATAAATAAGAGTATTGGTAAAAAAATCTGGACAATAGAATATATTAAGCTTCAGAACAGTCTCCTATGAGAAGTGCTGGAAGTCACCTGAGAAACTGAAAATAAAATTAGGCAAAATACACAAAAATGAATGTCAGGGAATGAGTCA
Organism: Apus apus; assembly: GCF_020740795.1. Classification (NCBI taxonomy): domain Eukaryota; kingdom Metazoa; phylum Chordata; class Aves; order Apodiformes; family Apodidae; genus Apus; species Apus apus. The sequence goes on along the minus strand of NC_067283.1, from coordinate 90,984,360 downwards.
ACATAGGCAAGGAATCATAATGACAGGTCATATTTAAAGGACGACATTAATATGCCATTTTTAAAATGTCAGTTGCTTAAAACCTGATATTCTAGTACATGAACATGTTGCTGATTACTTCTGGTAATCCAGCAGTTATAATTTGGAATTTTGTTATGTATTTCTTTTTGTGAGCCTCCCACCCAAAATCACAAGCAATCAAAAAAAAAGATGTAAGTTTTAGCTGGCAGTTTCTGAATATTTGACCAAATTGCCTCTTCCTCTGCTTCTAGCTTTCGTGCTGATCTTATGTGTTTAGTTTTTCCCTGAGAACATGACTTAATGAAGTGGAAGGTAGTGTTTAAGAAGAAGTCTAGATAATGAAATTGATCATGATGAAACAGCCTCTACAAAGTTCAATATCCACAGATGGCCTAAACCCGATATTAGTTGTTTTCCTTTCATTTTAAATACATTTGTCTTCTGTCACTGTTTCTTCTATGAACAAGAAGATTTTACTTATATTTACTCAAAGGGAAAAGGCAATGCTACAGTTCTCGTCCATAATATTTTGCCTGTATTCATGACAGTAATGCAAATATTAAAAAACAACAAATAGTTTTGCATGTTTGGGATGGCAGAACTGAAGAAATACCACTGAATATACCTGCCTGTTTTGCTTTCCTCCTGGAGTTAGTAGAGATAATCTGCTCTTGCTGTATAGATGGTAGCTTGACTGAGTAATTTCGTGAGTAGGAACTCTTTTTCCACTTTATGTTAACTCTTTATAGACCAGTTGTATGCTGACCTGCTTGCTTGAAACACCTCTAAGAATTTGCAGACACTGAGGTGTAACATCTATTTTATAAATAATGTATAAATAATTTTAATATTAAAACCAGTCATATGTAGGAAATATTTAATTATTTTTCTCTTCTGCTCATCAGAAAATGTCACTTTTTTGTTTCTGTCTGTGGTGCATTCACTTAAACCAAACTTTCTACATTTAAAATGTGATATAACTATTAAACTATTACTCTGAACTTTGTCTAGTTTCCCTGACCAACATTAACATTTTTCCATGTAAGATTCAGTAAGTATCTTCAGCCAAATGTGTCATTTTCTGCTTATAGCACACTGTGCTGAAAATAAACAGCAAATATTTTGAATTGAAAATGTGTCCTTGTGTTTCAAAACAACAACAACTACAGCAGCATCTCACTCTTTCATCCTGGAATAAATTAGCCCTTTAATTTAGTTTCATGAAAAAAATACAACATAGAAGCAATTCTCTTGTGTATAGACCAACATTAAGCCTCATACACAGGTAACAGTCAATCCATTAACCTTTGCTTTGCGCTTAACCTGTGTGTCCCTCACATCACAGTTGTTCCTCCTTTTAATACCTTTTCCTTAATAGTTGCTCACCCACAACTGAAAAGGGCAGAGCAGCTTCTCATGACATTGACTGTGCCACTGCAATAATAAGCTTCTCTTTTCTTTTTTTCCCACCTCCTGCCTCACTATGGTGTCAGCAGCCATTTTTTGGGGGGAAGGTAATCTAAAAAGAGCTGTAGAGGCAGAGGTCATGTTAAACTGTAACGCAAATGTTATTCCTCGATTATCTAGCTGGGGTAAATGTCAACTGCTTCAGGCTAAAGCAATTGGAAAAGCAGAGTGTGTGAATCTAACAAAGGGAGAGAGAGAGAGACAAGAAGGGCAAGCTGGGGGAAGGGGAATTTAAGCTGGGCTTAGTTTGATGGCTGGTATGTTAAACCAGAACTTTTCCTTATTTCTTTTCTCCAGTGGACAGGGATGCCGTATCACCTGCACGTGGTCTGAGCAGAGCTTTCAGCACCCATTCTTTTGTAGTTAAGTGTGTCTATGACAGAAAATGTTGCTGAGGCAGTAGCTTAAATGGCATTTAAACACTTGGGGGATAAGTGCTTATCCCACTTACTGAAGAAATAAGTAAGAAATAATGTGGGAATAAAGATATAGTTATTTCTGTAGAACAACAGGACATTTCTAAATTATTTAATATACTTTGCACTTTGAAGAAATAAAGTATCGCACAGAATTGGTTATAGTTATTGTTATATTTAATACAACTTGAAAAAAATGCATGTTAAAATGAACAGTGTTCTTGATATGACTAAGAACATGCATGCTTGTTATTATTCTTGTATTATATTTATTGTATCGTATTTATTATATATTATTGTATTATATCTATTAGCCATCAACAAATATATTCAGTACCGAACATCCCAGCTCCTTTTCTCACTTTTCTCTCATCATGCATCATTGTTATTTGCACCACTGATTCCTTCAACTGGTTGTAAAATAAGAGCTTAAATAAAAATATTGTATATTAATGCAAAATGAATATTGGAACCATAAATATAATGAGTCAGAAATTCTGACATATTTTCTGGAAAGGCATGAAAAAAACCCCACCGGATCCAGCTTTGCTCTCTCTCGTTCTTCTTCCCTCTGGATGTGGTTATTTCAATGTTCCTGTAAAGGAGGGATTACAACTGGTATACCAAACTGGAGGGAGCAGTCTGATGGCGTTGCTAATCAGTTTTGGCAAGTTTAAGTTTCCGCTTGTCAGTTCAGATGCAGAAAAAACTAGTATGATTGGTCATCACCTATTGCAATACAAAGTAGAGGGATTTAAAATGCCAGTGGAAATGTACTGTTTTAATAGCCAGCTAAAGAAAATCATTCTTAAAGTACCCAAACCCAATCCTCAAAGTGTGTTCGCTACACTTTCGTGTCCCAAGGCCCTGAGTTCTATCAGCATCTGGATGGAGGGGCAGGCTTAGAGGTAACCGGTTCCTTAAACATTACCAGCATCCTTATCTTGGACTGAACAGTTATTCCCAACACTCAAAACTGCCCCCCAAAATGGAGCTCATACTGTAGCTTGTGTTCATGTGTATCACATATTTGTGTAGCACTGCTCAAACTAGGTTTATGCTATCAAAGTGCTCTGCCAGCATAGTTGTGATCACAAAACATCCAAGTCAATGCTGCTTTGGTCACCAAGAGCTATTATTTGGTAGCCATTATATCCAGAATATTTCCTTTTTCATGCCACCGTTAGACTGCATCTATCCTCCCTACAACAGGAAATTGTTGATAAACTGGAGTAAGTTACTGGAGTAAGTAAGGTGCCCAGGGCTTTGGAATACTTGACCTGTGCAAAAAGACAGGTAATAGAACTTGTTCAGCCTGGATGAGAGAGGGCTTTGGAGGAGCACAATAATAGCAGCTTTTCAGTGCCCAAATGAGGTTATTCAGAAGAGGGAGACAGATTTCTGACTGAGTCGCATGGTGGAAAAAGAAATTACAATGGTTGTAAACTGAAACAAGTAACAGGAGGGTTCTGAATCAGGCAAAATATTTTCAACCAGGGGACGTTCAAGCATTTGAAGAGGTTGCCCAGAGGTTTCCCTGAGAGGCTGTGCAGTCCCCTTTCTTGCAGGTTTAGAAGATTTAATAAAACCCTAGGCAACCTGGTCTGGTTTCATAGTTGACCCTGCTTTGGACAGGCAGTTGAACAGAAGACCTTTGGAGGTCTCTTGCAACCTGATAATCCTACTTTGTGATTCTAGTCTGGGGTTTTGGAAAGGAGTTGTAAAAAAAACCAAATAAAAAAACCCTTCTGCTTTACATTTATGTAACTTCCTCTTGACCCATGAAAGTAGTATGAGAAAGTACATCAACAGAATATGTGGCATTTACAATGTGTCAACAACAATTAAAATTTTGAGTAATTTCACAAAAATGACTTTTCAGTCATTTCACATAAATGCTCTCAGCTTTTCAATAGTCTTCTAGAGCTGTGTTTTATCAAAACATAGTGGAAGAGAAGAGACCTTGACCGATGTTGATTTGGTGTGAATGCCTGACTCACTTTGAGACAGAGCATATCTGAATATAACCAATTATTTGGTACAGCTGGAGGGAGAAGCAGCCTGGGATAGTGTCATGGCTGCCATGGAGGCCAAGGAACCATTGGCAAACAATCAAGTAGTATTTTTAGCAAGTGTTAAACTTATCTAACAATTTCTTCTTAAAAATGATGCTGAGATTCCACTCCATTCCTGTGAAATGGAGAGCAATAGGAAGAAGAAGGTAAGTGACAGATTCACACTTTAACTTAGGTCTGGTGGTGTGGCTTTTTAGAGCCAAAAATTAACCGTGGACTCAGCTTTAAAATCTATTTTTATACCATTATTTCTTTCCCAGAATATTTTGATCAGTTGAGTTGTACAATCACTTGCCTGCATGAAGTGTGCCTGAAAGTTGCATTCGGATTTCCAGATTAAGTGATGAGCTCATTTCCTGCTGCTGACAGGAGCTAACAAAACAAATACACAGAAATCCATTAGAACTAATTCACCCAAACAACTCGAGTGAATCACTCAATGCCCTTCTCTCACTGGGGAGAGAAATCAATGACTTCACGATAAAATTAAAGATTTTTTAAGCAACAGAATGTTTTTTTAATTATCATAATAGCACGATGAAAAATGTGCAGTAGTATCTATCAGATTCCTAATCTGTTTCCATTAAGTACATATGTGCATCATTAACTTCACTCATCTAAGGTCATTCCTATGAAAATGAATGGGCATTTTCAGATGCTTTAAGGAAAACACTTGTAACAAGCACGATCTTAGAAGATTTAAGAAATTAATAAAGAAAATCAGCAAAAATTGTTGGAACCAATTTGATCTTTATGGTCAGAAACTTTGGATGGAAAAACAAATGTAGTTCTAAAATGTCTGGCACTACTTCCTTTGTACAATAATTTGTTGCTAATTATTTAAAAATTATTGCAATTTAGGAAAACGTAGCCATTGCAAACAAAAGATAGTGTGTAATGACATGGCTAGCATTATTAGGTCTTCGAGATTTAATACATTTTAATTCATGAACTAATAAAAAAAGTAAAATATAAAGTGAGTCGTAAAAAAAGGATTTTAGAGCTCTTGTATTTTAAAGCTTAAGAAAAAAGATTTCATGGTGGTTGAAGAATATAAAGAGGTGAATAAGTTCTTAGCAGTAAAAATCTGCATCACTGGAAATTTCCTGATATTTCTTGACTCCTCAATTTGGAAGCAGAAGATGATGAAATGGAAGGTAAATTTTGATGAATATTAGTGAGAAATAAGGTATGTTTTTGTTATCTAACAAATATATTGAAATCTGTCTAAGAGATTTGGACTTCATGTAGGAATCACCTGAAAAAAAAAAAAAACAAAACAGAAATTCTGACACAGTAACTCTAAAGTCTATTGAATTTGTGAATCAGAGGTGTGAGTAGTTACATTTCCACTGTGTGCAACGCAGCAAACCTGCTTTAGAGAACATATGGGCTGAGCCTTGACATGTTTTGATGTAATGCTATGACTGAATTCTTCAGTATAGTAATTGGCATGAAAAAACTTGCATGCTATAAACAGTTATCATTAATATTGTGGACTTCACAAACAGGACACTAGAAATATTTATGAAACTCAGACATCAAAGTAGCTTCTTTTTATCTCTCCCTTCACCCAGCCCTAGTAAAGCCTAATTGAAATACAATAATTATAAATGAGCTTAGCTTCTCAATTTAATTTCCTTCTGAGTAGTTTCATTTATTTTTCTTAGGCTTTGTTAACATGTTTTAATTAAAAGATTTAACAAAGCTCAAGATACAACGTGCCATTAGGTATAGGAACATAATGGGACACATTTACAGAGAACTGGTGAACCTCTTTTTATGAGTTTGCCTGTTCATGCAATTGTGAGAGTAAATTTACTCATGAATCTGAGGATTATTATTGTGTAGGAAGCCAGGTCCCAAGAACAGGCTTTTCCAAGTCCAGTTCAAGCAAAAGTTGACAAAAAGAAATCTGTGTCTCTATGACTATGTTTTATTTAATTCTAACATAAATTCCACTCATTAAGAGACAACCTTAAACCTTATTGACCACAAAAGTAATATTAAAAAGCATAAAAATGTCACAAAATGACATCTGCAAGAAGGTTAACCCCAGATGAACCAAATACCCACCAAGATTAAGCTATGGTGAGAACTGCATTAAAAGTCAACCACTTAGCTAGGGGCACTAAGCAGGAGATAAATAGTTTCAAAGATCAACATCTGTGCCCTACAGCTGTCTCAGTCTTTTCAACCTATTGCTGGAAAATAATAAAACAAAGCACAGATATTACTTTACTGGGAAGCTATTGAAGATGTAAAGACAGAAGGAGTATTGGAATTCTTGGACTGGGGGATCAGTTGAATACATTGATACCACAGTAGTGGGAGAGCTAGCCTGAGAAGAAACCAAAGGAAGGTCTCAGACTCTCTTTTGGAATTTCCATGTAATTATTACAGGTAAAACTGTTTTAGCCAAATAAATGTTCTTACTCTGGAAGACAGAGAAAATTTCACTAGGTAATCTGTCAGTAGAACCAGGTTTAGTACAAGCCATTATAACTCCTATAGCTTTTATATTGAGAAGATTATTTTGGGATTAAATTTCTTAAGAGCATCTACCCAGTGAAGAAGTATGTGGTCTTAGACTAAAGAGGTAAGTTCCTCCTATTCTCCTACCAACAACTACACAACATTCTCAATTTCCTGTTGTATCCAGATCAAAAAATAATTTAGACAGTGCACCATGAAACAAAAACTTATGGTGATAAAAAAGTGGATTATTTATTCTTATGCAAAACATAAAAGTATATTTCCAGCGTGTCACATACTTGTGAAAATTTTCTGGTTTTGATGATCCATTGAAGTGTCTTGAATATGTAAAAATATCCATGTATTTCTCATGTTTAATACATGCTTTGTGTGAACTTGAATTGTATAAAAAGAATTAGGGTACTGTCATGCATGACTCATGCAAAATGTGCAGAAATACTAATCTTTCCATTTGTTAAACATCTTTGTTTGTTTGAAATTGTACATGCATTCCAAAGGAAGGAACAACTGGCGTTTGCTCTCATCAGTCTTTTACACATTCAGAAAATATGACTGAATGAGGCGACTGAAGGAATCTCCCTTCAATCCCCATGCTTGGCATTTTTCTTTCTTAAATCCTGCATTTTCCATCTCCAATTTAAAATAAAATAGAAACAATCTACTTAAAATTTATGCCAGAGTAAGTTATTTCCCTTGTGAAACCTTGTATTTATTCCACAGAATGCTTTCCAGGTGCATGTAAGCAAAAAATCAGATAGATTTAAATTTTTCAGGTTTTGTTAATTTGCTATATTTTTAAATGCTCCAGAATGTTTGAGCCTCAATATTTGTTTTTAAACTCATCATGGTAGCATGGTGTTCTCACTAATTTGTCAACTGCGTAAATAGAAGAAAGGTGTTACTCAGAGAAAATCTGCAGAGCAGCAAAGTAAAGTGAACAGAGAGGACACAGCTTTTGTGACACATGGATCTCTCTCTGCCTCCTTTAAGCATTATCTGTTGTAGTACAAATTAAAGGACTCTTTACAGGCCATATATGCACAGCCAAAAAGATGAAAATCTAATAAAACTCCTTTGCCTGAGAAAATGCAAAGGAACAAGGCTCTATGTACAGCTGGGAACAACTTGATGAAGCCTAGTAAAAGCCTATGTAAACTGTAGAGACTCCATTTGCTCCTTTAAATAGATGGCAGGCAGAGTCCTGAGGGGCACTGCTTGCTTCTGAAATTCTTTCTAGCTGCTATATCTTATGAGTCCTGCAAACCCTTATCCTTTTCTAAGGCTGTTGGAAAAAGAATAATAGAAAAATGGAAAGAGAAATAAACAAATCAGGAGGCCCAGAGACCTTCTCTGAGTGCTCAGAATCATAGAATCATAGAACTATTCAGGTTGGAAAAGACCCTTGGGATCACCGAGTCCAACCATTATCCCTACTCTACAAAGTTCTCCCCTAAACCATATCCACCAACACCACATCCAAACAACCCTTAAACACATCCAGGGATGGTGACTTAACCACCTCCCTGTGCAGCCTATTCCAGTGTCTAACCACTCTCTCTGTGAAAAAAAATAAATTCCTAATGTCCAGTCTAAACCTGCCCTGTTGCAGCTTGAAGCCATTCCCTCTTGTTCTGTCACTAATTACCTGTGAAAAGAGACCAGCACCAACCTCTCTACAATGACCTTTCAGGTAGTTGTGGAGACTGATGAGGTCTCCCCTCAGCCTCCTCTTTCTGAAACTAAACATTCCCAGCTCCTTCAAGCGTTCTTCATAAGATTTATTCTCTAGGCTCTTCACCAGCTTTGTTGCCCTCCTCTGTACTCGCTCCAGCACCTTGATATCTCTCTTGAATTGAGGTGCCCAAAACTGGACACAATACTCCAGGGGTGGCCTCACCAGTGCTGAGTACAGGGGGACAATCACCTCCCTACTTCTGCTGGTCACACTGTTTCTAATACAAGCCAGGATGCCATTGACTTTCTTGGCCACCTGGGCACCCTGCTGGCTCCTATTCAGCCGCTTGTCAATTAGAACCATAGGTCCTTTTGTGCCAGAAAATGAAATATGAAATATATATGAAATATTTCTTTCAAGAGCAATAAAACAAACAAACCACAGAATTTTTCTTCTCCATTTACCATGTCCAAGACAGAGTCCCTGTGGCTGGTCCAAAGAAACATTTCCCACCTATTTGTTCCTTGGATAAAGCAGGAATGGTGCTTAATCTCCCTGCGTGCTGGCATTTGCTGTGCCTGAACTTCTGCAGATGGCATATGCTCCTCAGCCTGCAGGGTGCCCGGCGCTTTCCTTGTTGCCATTGCAGAGTCTTGTTTGGGAGGAGCAAGTCAGCGTTGGTACTGCTGCCTGTCTCCTGAAGTACGTGTGGAGGACATTCTCACATAATCAGCCAGCTTCTGCACAAAGGCTCCTTTCCAAGGTGTGCCAAAAGTAAAAGCCCCTATAAAGTAAGAAAAGCATGATCTAATTAGTCAGTGACTAGAGAAAATGGCTTGTTTAAATGCAGTTCTCAGCTGAATGCAGTTTAAGACCGTATCTCTTCTCTCCCAAAAGCATGCTTTAATCACTGCTAGGCAGGAAAAGGAAAACATTTTTTCTCACACTGCAATTTCTACCTTATGAGATACATTAAAAAACACATTGTTTGGCAGGAGGTTAGGTTTGAAAGTGATTCACTAGCCTCGTGCCTTGTACTTTTGCTGAAGAAAGCAGAGAAAGGGGAGAAAAAGCTGATATTCAGGTTCTGCTAGAGGATCTCCTCATAGGTTTTAGGAAGACCTTTGTAACGCCAAGGACACATCTATTCAGAACAGGAACTTGAAATGAGCTCTCTTAACTTCACAATTCTCTGCACTTTTTGCATGAAGGAAACACCAGAGGGTGAACACAGTGGGATGGTTAACACTTGCAGGTTGAATCAAGGTTTTATGGTGGACTCCAGGTTTGTTTTATTAATTCAAATAAATGGTTTTAATTTGATTTTTCTAGACTCATCATATAGCAGGAGGGCTTTCTTGTATTGCTTTTGAAAACAAAAAAATTATTCATGTAGTCATATTTCATTCAGAGTAAGGATCTTTCCAGAAAGGGTCAGATGCCTATTACACTGTGAGGGAAGTGCTTGTGTAGTAGCAGCCAAATCCTTGCTACCAGCTACCATCACTGCAGCTAAATTAAAAAAAAAAAAAAAGGTAGCAGAAGAATTCTTTCCAGGAAGTAAGATAGCACTTTGAAGTGCTGAGTCAACGTTGTGAAAGAAAAGCCTATGAGAAAACAACAACCCCATGCGACTGCACATAGGAATGTGTTTATCCCCATGTATTATAACATACAGCTTTGAAACTAATATTTTGCTTGGGCTTCTGAGACAACCAATTGAATTTTACTGAGTAAGAATATGTCATACAGTCAGACTTTTCAGCAGTGTTTCCTGAGCATTAAATCAATGATGCTGCAATCTGTCAGCATCATTGGTTTTTAACTCCCTTGGTGCTAAGAATGACAGTTCCAGTCAGGGTCCGTCAAGCTCATTGAGTTTCCAGAGAGCTCTTCTGGCCTGTAGCACTATTCACCGAACTATTCAAAGTGTGAACTAGTCTGCAGTTGCACCAGCTGCTTTACCTTAAGTCTTTTTTCCTGAGGTCATACTGAAGGAAAGATTTGTGCTTTCCTTTCCTGGGTGCTTGATCACTGTCTCTTTGGATCTAAGCTGGTAACTTGCACTGACTAGGAGTGCCCATAGCATGTCCCAGGAAATGTCCCCTCTTTTTTCTTTTCCTGGTCATCCTTTTCTTTAGAAACACACATTGCCAGGGCAGTGTCACTGTCTACCTGAACACCAAATCTGGAAGGTAGGGAATTGCATCTGTGGAAAATGAAAGTGCATCAGGTGAAAACATCTCGCCTATTGAGGCATTTTCTGCTTTGTGACAGCTCTATGATGAACAGCAGCACTAGGTTCAAGGTTCATGTAGACCCAGCCCACCTCTTCTCCTTTTTAGGTATTCTTAAATAAGCTATTTGCACCATGTTGTGTTGTCCTGTTTGCTACCTTAGTATAAAGTACACAGTAAGATTTTGTTTTGGACAGTGCAAGAGCTATTTGCTAGCTCATGAGCTATCCTGACAGCTGCAGATTGGCTGTAGGGAAACATTTGCAGGCTGGTGACTGTGCAGTAGTGGCTGCTGCCAAGCAAGGTCTTTAAGTACTGTGAGATCCTTAAACTATTTCTGCAAACAGTTTCAGTTTAAACATGAGTTTTGAAGACAATATAATTATGGAAAAAATAGCATATGGAAGGGAGGATACAGCTCCATCAACAGAACTGTGGCTTGGGACTTTATGTGCTTAGAATGATTTTTACACAGTTTTGCTAACATGGATGTATAGGTAAGTCTAGAAAGCTAATGTGATGTACAACATTATTAGCAGGCACAGATGCTAGTGCTCCAGCTGACTAAGGGTGGACAAAGTTGTGCTTTTCACAGTGGTGTGCAGTCTGAGACTGGCAGATTTACAGAGCATTAGTAAAAGCTCCTGTACGTGTAGCAGTCTGAATAAGATTGCTTTTAAAACTATAAAAAAAAAAAAAAACAGGTTTGTATTTATCTCTCAGATGTTAAGAATTTTCACTTTTTGAAATATTATATGTAAGGTATTTTTGTCTACAGATGAAAAAAATCTAAAAAGAAGATGCAGTGATACAAAGGGTACTTAATTGTGCAGTTCAGTGTTGGATTTCAGAAGAAGAAAGTATCATACTTACAAACAGTTTTTCCAAAATATGAATATACTTACAGAAATGTATCTATTGAAAAATTAAATACAAGATACTAATTTTCAGAAGAGAGTCATTCAATTTGCACTGGCAAAAGAACCTTCTGCACACCATTTTCTGTAATAAAGGAGTTTTGGATGCATACATCATGGAAAATTCACTGAAAAATGCAAAATATGAAAGCCTATGATTTCTCCACACTATCATTTTCACTCCTGAACTGTAAACAAGGAAGGATGCATAAAATAACCAGGAAACCAGATTAGCAGATTAGGTCAAAATAAGGAAGAAAAACTAATGAATCCATTCTTAACTACTTGGTACAGATTTCTTGCATCTCAGTTTGTTTTGGTTATATTTCTTGCACCTTTGATTATGCTGTGGTTATCATACTTTCTGTTGTAAAATATTATTTTACTTAACTGAGAAGGACATGGTGTGTCTTTCGGAACTCTGATCCCTTTCAAGGCTTTCCTGGATACACAGTTTTTTAGTTTCACAAAGAGTACTTTGGTTATCTGAGTTGCACTTTTTGAGTAGAGGACACAAAACTAAATGAGAAATATTTGAATGAATTCCCTAAACATAGTGCAGGACCATTCAACGTATGAAAAGTCAGTGAATCATATCATGTGCTATTTTTAAAATGTGTTTTAGGGAACATAGAGAATTGTACTTGTTGGTTTTAGCAATAACCTTGGTTGTTTTTCACATAACTTTTAAAAAATGACAACAAGCTATTGACATAATTTGAATTAGTGTAGGCCGAGAGCTTCGTTACATACAGAAATATATCCTACATCAGATAGAGACAAAGTATTAGATAGAGACAAATCCCATGAGTTGTGGCACACTGCAAGCTCGTATGACAGCTCCTCAGTTATTTCATTACAATAAAATTCCAAACATTTTAAAACTATGAACTAGAATAGAAACATATAAAAACACATAAAAATCTAATAACAGATTTGCCTGTTTGTTTTTTACCAAAAGGGGAAATATCTAGAAATAAGACTTTGTGAATCTTCGCAGGAAAAAAATTCAAGTTTGTATGAGAAGTCAGAATATGGAAGTTGGTGCTACACACCTAGACACTTTTAAATGCAAAGTCATGGTATAAGATGTGTTCAGATATGCACCAGGACAAAGTCTATTTTCTGGGTTTTTATCTTTCAAAAAGCTGAACACCCTGGTTGTTTTCCAGTGAGAGTAAATATACAGAGGATTAAAGTGCATACATGCTTTTTTAATAGTAGCATGCAGTTGCAATGTTTTGTCTTGATCTACCCTTCATAGGATGGGGTACAGTGTATTTAATGAAAAGGGTTGGCTTGAATGACAGCTGAATACCACAAAGAAAAGGGCAGCCCTGCATGGGTCATGACTGAAATTGGCTGCTGCTGTGATTTAGTAAGAGCTTTTCAGTTGGGAAGTGGATATTGTAACTCACAAAAGGTAACTTACAGCAACAAATTGAGCTGAATAGAGCTCTGAACTAATTCATGGTTTATTGAGTTTCCCTCTTGTCAGTGATAGCCAACAGTTAACTGCAGTGATTAGTTCAATATTCAGTCACAATGATGTACAGCCAGCTCTCCAGCTTACAGAAATCCTGTAAGGTATTTTAAAAATCCTGGTAAGTAAAATAATAAATAATTAAAAAAAACAACAACAACAACAACAACAACTGCCAAAAAAACCACAAAACAACCCAAAACCAACAACTAAAACCCCACAAAATTACCCCAAGCAAAACCAAACGAAAGAAACAAACAAACAAAAATATCCCAAAGCACCCAAAATTTGCAGCATGGGAGAGGTGAGTCCAGCACAAGACAGAGAATGATGGTGTTCTTGAAATGTATCATAAAATATACAGCAGTAATTTCAGTGCTTACCTACATAAAAGTATTAGATAATTCGGGTTGCTGCCCAGTGTTACTGGATAAACCAAAGAAACTTCTCTGCAAAGTTATGCAAATAAATATTAATTAATAAAATAGCTAGTGTGCAGACTAACCCTGAAACCACAGTGAGCTACAACTTTCCATTTTCCTGCCATAGAGAGAAAACAAATATGAGTTAAAATATTAGTAGCTCTTTGTAGCATTAACATGATGGATAAAAAAATAATCTTGAGCTCACAACAGAAGGCAGTTTTGCAACAACAGAGTGTATAAACACAAGCTTGAAGTCCAGAACTCATGCAATAAGAGGCCACATTGTCATCACAAGATAAAATGAGTTTCAGGTCTGCTTCTCTCTCACCATTTCCAGGTATCCTGGTCCTGTAGGTAAAAGGCTGGCTAATTCCTGTGCTCAGCAGGAAGAAGGTATGTTTATGTGTGTTTTTCAAGGTCTACTTGCCATTCTTTTTCCAAATTGTGTAATGAAGTTGGTAAAGTCACACTCTAAAGCACAGAAGACCCCTGAAAGTACTTAGTAATATTATAAAAACCTCTGCTACATAAAATGCTCCAGTTACCAAGATTTTAAGCCATTAGTTCTGACAGAAAATATATGCTTTCCTTAAAGAACGAGAAGAAGGTCTGAAGAAAAATTGCCTTTTCATCCTGCTTTAAGAAAACTTTTATGTGATGTTTTTGGGCCAACCTGAAGGAAATGGGTCCCTGCATCTGGCTAGGGGCATGACATGCCTTTTCAAAGGCATATAGAGCCCCTACTGTTATTGAGAAGGCTATCTTGTAACCATTTAACTGTAACCTTAAGGGTCTTAAACTGGGTTACTCCATGAAAAAGACCTCAAGGCAAAGCAAGTGGGCAGTCAGGAGAATGAAAAAAGGAATGAAAAATGAAAAAAAAATTTAAACTTGTGAGTTAAAAAAAGCTTAGGCATAATATTATCAGAGTGACTGGAATTACATCAGGAGGTTAGAGAAACATTTTAAAGAACAAATGTCAAAAGGCATTCAGCTGTTCAAGTACACAGGTATTTAAGTTATAGGAAATAAAAGACATATTATCTAATTTTCTGACTATTTATTTTTAAAAAAATCTGGTAGGGAAGAAAAGGGCAGATGTGCCTCAAATGTAGTTACTGGCTTATCTATGATCCCTGGCATTATTCCTAAATTTTGTGGATCAAATTCTTCCTTGCTGTAGCACCCCCAATTTTAGTGGAGTTTGACCAATTAGAAGTTTGGTCTGTAGAGCAGATTGCACGTCACATCCTCACATATAAAAGCATCTTTTTCATAATGGCAGCAATTCATCTACCACTGTCACAGGTGTTCTGCAACAGATTATCATAGATTAACACTGTTTCTCCTGGTAACAATAGAAGGAGAGCCATGAAAATAAAGACAGATAGACAGATGGATAGAGAGAGAGAGAGATGTTCCTGTAAAACAGGAGACTGAACTTATTTTAAATTACCAAATTACTAGTACTCATAAAGGGAACTCTTAATGGTTGGTCCACTAAATTAAAGAACATCCAACAAATCAGTTGAAATAATGAATAAATTCAGAGAAATTATGTCTATCTCACTGATGTTCTGCAAACAATAAAACACATAACTTTTGTTGAGTAAGTTATTAATTCAGAGTTATTTATTAAATTCTGCAAAGCAGCACGTCTGTCGTAATCAATATATGTTCTCAGGCACATGATTAACTTGAAGAATGTGACTGGCCTGACCAAACCTCAGGGATTACACTTACTTTAAAAATGTGGAATCTTCTTAGGCATTTTGTATTGGAAATAGAAGACTTCTAAATTCACCCAGTGAATTTTGCCCTTTGTTTCCATGGGAGCAGTAATAAGGACCTAAAGGAGGGTTGTTCTTTCTTTTTGTTCCACTCTGTGTAATTCTTACCTTTTTCTTTTTTTTTTTTTTCCTTAATTACACATAATTAATATTAACTGCCACATCTCTCCAATTGTTTATTTCCCTGTACAGCTATTGGGATATCTGAATCATCACATGCCACAACTCACAGGTGGGGAAAACAGGTCTTCCTTAGCACTTCAGTAGGATTTCAAGGTTTACCTGGAAGTTACCATGAGTTGCCTCATCATGGTTGCAAGGCAGAAGATGCACAATTGATATATTACTGGTGGCTGTCCAAAGACCTATGTAAAACTTCTGAGCTATGGATGTGAACTAGGAGGGGATTTAAAAATGGTGGCTCAAGACTGATTTAACTGACATCCTAACCTCCAAAGTTTAACAGAATTATTTTTCAGAATCATAGAGAGATTTTCTAGGACTGTATGAGATATATCAACACTGTCAGTGTAGTTTGGGTTGGGAGTGGTTTTTGAAGTGCAGTTCTTCTAACTGCATCTTTTACGGTGCTTTGGTTCACACTGAAGTGTCCAGAAGCACTAACAGTATTACTTTCAAATGAAACTCAACAAAAAAGAATGCTTCAAAAGGGAACCTGGCTGTGTTTTGGCTGCTGACAGGAGTTCAGTTCACAGGACCATGTTAGAACTAGTCCGTAGGAGTCCCTCATACATAGAGTTCATGTTGGCATCTGACAGACCCACTCCTATTTCTTTAGTTCAGCTTTAGCTCAGGGCATGTAAATTGCCCCATTTCATAATTGATTGTAATCTGAACTATTCTTTTTCCACAGCCTAAACTGTTGGCAAAAGGGTCTTTTAACTGAAGGTTAGTGTACAAATAATGTTCTGAAAATGTACAGTATTTCAATAATACAGTCAACTTTTTACCATTTCCAAAGCCACATAATGGGTAAAAGTTTGTTGAATTTTTTGTAGTGTTGTTTAATAGCAGACCCCCGTTGAGTTAGCATTTGTAACTTTTTAAAAACTCTTATGCTTCTTAACCAGATTCTCTTATTTTTGATAGCCATGAAACCAGGTCTACAGAGGGATGAGGAATGTGTAATAATTTCAACGTTATCTGTTAGGTACGAAGAATGAGTTTAATCATTTCATTAATCAACCATCTTTATAGATCAAACTATATTCAGTCTTCCCTGAAGATTTTATTCTGTGATCACTGTATGAAAAACTAAAATGGTGAACAGGAAATTGAAACTGTTATTATACAGGAAATAACAGCACTCTGTCAAAATCTACAGAAGAAACATATGTTCAAAGTTACTGTCAACATCTAACATATCAGATCAGATAGAGACAAAGACCAAAATTACAAGAATCATTATAATATCAATTCAGGGCAAAGTTCTGTGGGAAAATAAATCCTTTCCATCTTCATGAAAAGGAGCTGAACACAGAGTATCTGATGGAGCAAAGATCCATATAATTTCATATACAGATCATATGGCAGAAATCTCACTTCCCTTTCCCATCCCTCCAGACTTCATACAGTCACAACTGTAATATCTAACATGTGCAATGAAATCTGTGCCTTCATTATCTATGCCAAGCTTGCAAGAACTGCTGTGGTGTTGATTACCAACCAGGAATTAGGTGTGTAAGTGTTATTGTCTCTAGTAGAGTCCTGCTACAACATATTATTTTTATTTAACCATACATTGAAATATTGTTTGAAAAAAGCTGTTAGAAAGTGTCAGGATAGTAAAGAAAGTCAGGTAAAATACACCAAATTTTGTGAACTGCTGACAAGGTTTGTGAACTTTTGTAAATGAACTGAGAAAAAATGTGCTCTGATAATCATTACTGACTCAGTACTTAACTGCTACAGTATCCGTATTTGTTTAAGCTATATATATAATAACTCATCACATAGAAAAATGTTTTTCATTCTGAGGGAAATCTTTTTATGACAACAGGTCGAATGAGAAACCTACCCATCTAGATATCATGCAGCATTTCACCACCAAGTTTAACATGTTTTTTCTGCATTCATCTAACCCCAAACTAAAAGGAAATCAGGAACAACAGAACACCTGGGATTGACCAGCCACAGAGCTTCCAGTCAGTTTACAGCCTCTCCTTTCTTGGGACCTACTAATTACAGCTGCTAGAATGTAGTTTTTTAGTCCAAGTTATCTACAAGAAAATCAGTACAGCACAGGCAGAGCAGCAATGCAAATTTCTGCAGGTGAACACTATTCCAACATGACTCACTTTGGTAAAGTTTGGAGATATGTGCTCAGTATGGCTTCAAATATCCTCATCATAAGAAACCTGATCAGCAATATTTGACTAGGTATTTGTTAAGCACTTCTTCTGAGACCAGGTGCCCTTCTCTCCCCCAAAATTTGTGAAGCAGTAGACCATAAGCTCCCCAAGTTCTCATGTTGTCTCATACAGTTGAACTTTGTAATGTGAAAAGAGTAAACATTCCCCCAAACAAACAAGATACTGTGCAAAATTTTAAAGCTAGACAGAAAACCACCTGCACTAACAGAGACAGGAGCGGGCTTCTAATAGCTTCTGATTCCTCTGGTAAGCACCTAACACCAGGAGTCCTGAACAACAACTGATAAAGCAGTATCAAAGAGGTCATCACCCTTGACTACCTTTCTAATGCTTCTAGATACTTTTAAACTAACTTTTATCTCTCATATTTTACAATCAGACTTTCTACTATAGTGAAAACATGTATGCGCTTTGTGTCATATTAAAAACAAATTCCTTCTTCTTTATTTTCTCTTCATTTTCTAGGCCTGAAGTTGGCTCCAACAGTCTTGTCTAGACAGCCAGTTGTCTAGATGTCATGTTAACAGTTAATTCCTAATGTTTGATACATTCTAAGTATTTATAGAAGACCTAGAACATTGCTTTCTCCATGAATTGCGGTCTAGCCTATGCTTTAGCATATTACACTTAGACTATTAACAAAATGAAAAGCTGAGTACGTCTCACTTCCCACTATGTGAGGCAGGTAGTTTTGAAAAGTAGTGTTGTGTTTTAAACTGTATGAATGCTAGAATTAATGTGCAAAAAGCATATTCAAATAGACACAGGCAGACTAGATTTTTGAAATTTCCAAGACAGTTTATCAGAGCTGTTGCAAAATATACTTTTCCTATTCATACCACAGAAAGTGAAGTGCTGGGCAAATGTTGAAAAAACCCCAAAAATGTAAAACAAGCTATGACTTCTGTGAGACCCTCTTAGTTCTCCTCTCTTCTAAATCTGGAAGATTTCCAAAGACTTCAGATCACAAAGTAACTATGAACTGTTTGGCTCAGTCCCAACTTGGTGGTTTGATGGCCCACTTGTAGTCCATCAGGAGACTGTGCCTTACTCTTTTCCTGGTGCCAGAGTAAAACTGCTCCACTCTTGTCTGGCATCTAGATTAATAACATCGGTCATTGTCTTTACTACTTGATTCAGGTTAAATTGATGGAAAATATATATTCCCCAGCTCCATTTCTACTATTACCACTGTCCATCCACGGGATTAATTTAGTCGCTAGCCTTACAAAGCTAGAGGGTGTTTCAGAGGCCATGGAAAGGAAATGGGAAAAACAATGTGAAATAAGTAGAATTCCGTCCACATAAGAGAAGGGATATTTAGGTTCACAGCTCTATATGGTTAGATTTATAGCCACAATGTTTTTTAACAAGCCATGTTTTTCCATCATTCAGAATTTTCCTAAAACTTTGAACAAATATTCACTATATATGCAGTAATAGTCGCTGCATATAATTAACTTGCATATGCTGATAAAACACTTGGTAAGTCAGTTTGCTTTGCTTGACAAAGCTTCAGTGATTTGCAATAACTTACATTGAAAAAACGAAAATGTGGCATTGATTTCACCTTGAACACAACATCCACAGGAGAGATGTCTACTGTTACACAGTGGACCGTAGAAAATTATGGGATTATCAATACCATGTTTCTTTTGGTTCACTTCTGGAATACCTCTCTAATTCTGACATGTGATATACTATGTCACCTCCATGTGTGGTAGTCTTACTACTTTCATCTAGCTTTCAAGGTAGAGGACTTGAACTTGTTATCTTATTTTTTTCAGCCTGTTAAAGGCATTCTCCAGTTGAGCCATAATACAAAGCAGTGGTCTGCACACCACTTACATAAACTGTCATAAAAAGAAAACTGAAATTCACAAAATCTGCTGGAATTGATGTACACTCTTTCTTGGCTGCAATCTGTGTAAAAAAAAAAAAAAAAGAAATTAACTCTCTTTAGATTGACTGTTGTGATATACACCACCCTCCAGTTCTTCAGAGTCTGACCACCTCAAGTGATATATGTTAATGACTTGCTTTAGCAATACGCCCAATATAAATCTTGCTGTCACTGATGAAAGAAATAAAAGTTTTATTTGTTAATGAAATATGATGTAGTCTTTCTGGTGCTCTATTTAAACATCACCTAGGAGTAGATCATGTTTTTAGAAGTCAGAAGTAGCCCCAGGCCCTCCATAATTCTAATTGATGTAAATGAAGAAAATAATGAAAGCTTGTGTGTGCTGACCCTGTTATACAGGGTGGTTTCACCTCAATTAATCAAAGAACCTCTAAAGATGTTGCAAGCATCTGGCCTGAATAGACAGTACTTCAGATTCTGATACTAAACTGATTGCACTCAGTTGAGATACTGCGCCCAAATTTCTAGAGAAACTGCTTAGTTTGCAAATGCTGACATGTTTAAAGGAACTACTCTGTTAAAAATAAAATTAAACTACTGCCCCCAGAAAACATTGTGCTTGGTGTTGGATAAATACGAGATGGATGAATAAATCCGAGAACAGATCTCCCTGGGAAGTTTGTGTTCTGGCTACAAAGCTGAAAGCACAGAGAAAATCTCATTTTGTATTTGAAATACCAGTTACCAGATTTGACAACATTAATAGTATGCAGAACAAAGCAGCAATCCTTGCTTTTCAGTTACTATCTTCACAAAACTGTCCTTTGTAAAAGTAAATGCAGTTCAGAATTATTGTTTATTTTTACTCTGTAGTGGCTTACTTTACTGTTTTTTCTGGAAACACAGATACTCTTGTAGCATGTTTCCTTTGTCACATCTGATATGTGTACTTTCCATAAAATGACCTTCATTCTATGCATCCAATAATGTTTGCAAGTAAAACCTGAAGACAAATGAAGGTCTGAAATAACAGACCAGAGGGTTATGTTTATTGATTACAAGACTGATTATTTTTACAGTCATATTCCTTTCTCATAAAACTGAGGCATGAAGGCTTTTTTTTTTTTTTTTTTTCTTACAGCTAGAAGTATTTACAATTGTTTTACAGATGTGGTTATTTAATTTTTCAGTGAGTTCATAAGAGTGTTCAGTATCAAAGCAGTAATTCTAAATTCCGGTTATGTACAGAATGAATTAAAAAGGAAAACCTTGGGGAGAAGGTCCACCCATATGCTGCTCATACAAATTTGAAAGCTGCCTAGCTCCTTGAATTGCAAACACCGGATAATGAAATTTCTGTAAGTGTAATGTATTTCAAATGTGTAAACATAGGCTTGTTTTTGCAATTTGTGAAAGGTGCTTTTAGACAAAAAAGGAAGAGGCAGGACAGGAAAAGTATGAGAGTGGTGAAGATTAAAAATAAGAAAAAGAACACCAGGAAAATGTTCTGAATAAAAAGCAAAGGACCAGGTTAGTTGTTTAGTACTCCTTGCAAGTGTTTTTGTTTCTCAGGCACAATAGCTTCTTGGTATCACCAAAATTGTACCAAAGGTATCTTATTTTCTTTGAGTCTTCCTTCTCTTGAAAAAGTGTGTTTGAAAGAGAAAAAATATCTGTTTTCACACTTATTTACTGGAACCTTTATAATTTTTTTTTTTACTCCTCTTCTCTTTTGAAGAAATTCTTGCAAATACAAGTCTGAAACAAAATGAAGACTGAGGTGAAAAAGCCAGATGAACAGAAAGTAACACGTTGCTGTCAAAAGGGTGCCTACATTAATGTGAAGGTATCGTGCATCAATAAAGATGGAAATATGGGGAGAACCACCCTTTTCTATTGAAAATAAAATAAAATGCAAAACTGAGTAGGGAAACCAAGCAAGGTTTGCAGGAAAACCCTGATGGGCTGAACACCCCTCTGCATATCTCTTACTGACAGTTGCTTGTGCCGTTCTGGAAGAGAAATTAGAAGACTGAACTTAATTGACTCTTATCATTCCCATTCTCTCCCTGAATGGAGATTGCCTTCCTAAAGCTATAAGGCATTTTCTGAATAAGAGAAAGAATTGAATTTAAGCAGCAAGAGAAGGGCTTCTCTTTATCAAAAGGCAACCATGAGCCCAGAACAAGGACAAATTGCACATTTTGCCATGAAAAACAAAGCTTACGAATATATCCTGTTTCTCCAAGGAATTTAAGCTTCTGCTGGGTCACTTACCTGAGACAAGACAATTAGTTTCAGTATGGTCAATCTTAATACAGTGAAGAAAATAAAGTCATCACTTGCACAATAGTGAGGCCTTTAAACTGTGTATTAGGCTGAACATACTAAGAAACAAACTAAAATTTATCAGTGACGGACTTCTTCCTCCCACTGCTTAAATACATTGAAAAAAAAAAAGAAAAATAATTTAAAAAAGAGAATATGTGTTTTTCTAATGTATTTTCTTTTTAAATAGTGGCTTGAAGAGGCTTTTGATTTTGTAGAAGCTGTGGGATGAACGGATACCTGTGCAGAAAGTTCAGTTTATAAATACAACCCATGTGCAACAACGATGCCACAACATAAAAGTCAGCTCGGTTTCTGATTTCTCCACTGACCTTTGAGTGCAATTGCCATATTAATACATGACATTAATATTGACCAAGGTCCCAGGAGACTTTTTTGACCATAAGTGAAAGCAAGGACCATTCCCTGAGGGGAAAGAAAACTGCAACTCGAGAAGGTGCAGTGCCCAGAAGTGTTGGAAGTGGAGTGGTGTGATGGGTCAGGAGGTGCCTGCAGGGGGTCCGGGTCCTGACTCTTCCCCCTGCCTGAACTGAGGAATAAGAAGTGAGGCAGCTTGTGCCCCATACAGCTACTTGTCCTCACAACTCTGTCTTGCCTGGTGTGGACATTTAATGACACTTCTTGTTCAGACTGAGCAAGTCACAGTAGTTAATAATTTATAACAGTAGTATATGACATAGCCTAAGACTTCTTGGGCTTACAGGACCAGGCTTCTCCCACCAGCAGAGTTTTCTCCCACGCAAGGAAATCTCGTGTATGCTGTGAGGGCCAAAATTGACCCCTTCTTACTTTCTGGGTAATGTGTATCAATTTTTATCAGGTACTCCACCTTTTCCTAAGTATATTGGTTGTTGAACATTCCTGTGTTTTTACAGATAACCCACACAAATAAGAAGCATCTGGCTCCTTGCTTCAAAGGGTTAAGCTTAATTCCTAGCCACATGCACTGTCACAGTAGCACATTATAATTAAGATAAGATCATTATGTGATTCAAAGAAAAAAAGAAACAAAACTTAAAATTTTCAGACAGGAAGAAAGCTTTAACCTAGGCTTCTGAAGTACTGCAGATGATTTCTGTCTTGCAAGATGAATCACAGTTTAAACAAGATCATAATTTACTACTCCAAAGTGTTCCTTAAACAGAACTATGATTTGCGTCATACTACATGAAACTCCCACTTTTTGCTTTTTAATATAATGGAGCTGTCACATGAGACATGTTTGTTTTGGACAGAAGCATGCTTCTACTTGATTTCAGCTATTTATTTGATCCAGTCTAGTATATTTGCTGCATTATTTTTTCCAAAGAAGATTGCACAAATCTTCTATGCTGTTGCATATTTATTATCAAGTAGATCGTATGGTTCTTTCTGCCTAAGTGGGAAATACAAAGCAGAGGACACATGACACTGAGAGAAACTGCACTGGAAGAAAAAGTAGACAAACTGTAAATAATATTATTTTACATTTATAAAATATAGGCTGATATTTTGCATTATCTGAGTGTCTGCTAACTAGCACTTACGACACATAATAAAAAGAAATATAAATAAAATGAAGATGTTGTTTTGCAAAGCATCTTTTTTTTTTTTTTTTTCTAAAGAACTGAGATTTCTTGTCTGCTAAATAAGTCTGAACTTAAGGATCTTTCATATTCTTTTCCACACTCCCAATGACCATTTTGAAGTGCTACCTTGTTTTCTTAGCATAAATTTATTAGTAGAAAAGAAACCAATGCAAATGAATAACACGAGTCCATTTCATTTGTACCTATATCAATGATCACCATGACATGTTATTGAAGACCCATAGTCTTCTGTGTTGCCATGGGAATAGCTTATGGATTCCTGTTTTGACACCCTCTACAGAAATCTCCTCGAATCTTTTTCAAAGGTAGATATACTAAGTTCACAGCCTAATCTGTGTATGTTTTCTATTATCCTTATTTTGTTATTATTATAAACCTTTTTCCTACCCTTAGATAGATAATGCAGGGCTTAAGCTGGTTGGACAGCAAGAGTGCAGGACCTGTTGTGATTATATTTGACTAGATTTTTTGACATTTTTGTACAGGGACAACTTCATTCTTCAACTGCAGCATCTGGAATGTCTCTATACACAAAAACTTTGCAGTAAATAAATGGCCAGGGTAGACTGATTTGCTTTTTCTTTAGGTAATAAACACAACACAATATATTGCTGGAAATATCCAATCTATTTATTTATAACAGTAACACAACTGTGATTTAAATATTTGCCACTGTACTAGACAAACATTTTCCAGACCAGGTATGTCAACTGACTTTTTTTTCCCCAAGAGTACATAAATAACAGAAGGTGCTAAAACTTATTTGATGTTGGCCCTACCCAGGCAAGTTTGTTATAGAATTAGCAACAGAAAGAGTAGGAATTAAAGGCTCTGCTCTTGTATATCCTGAGCAGCCTAACCACTAAATAATAACATAGGAATGGACAATTGTGTCTGAATTTTTCATTATAACAAAAATGTATCATGGTACCACTATGAATGATACTATTAAATCAAATATTATGATGGGCTAATAGGTGGATAGTAGAGATCAGGAAGGTCAGACTATTGTGCAGCTTTTCATTTTAGTACATTCCTGCTGATTGCAAGGCTTTTAGAAAAGTCCAAAGGCAGCTTTTAATTGGAAGTCCAGCTGGCAAGAAGAGATGAGGGACACTATGAGCCTGTGAAGACATGAGTATAGACTGGTGTCAGATTCATTTAGACACTGCTGCCTTACCAAGTATGCTACCCATCACTAATACAGAACCATGTTCCTCTTCCCTTGCAGTCTTTCCAGCTCATGAATGTTTCATTCCTTTGTGTAGAGTGAGCTGAGCTTTAACAGGAGCATTGAGGGAGTGAGAGGAGGACAAGCTTTTTTGCACAACCTACATTAAAATGCTCATGACATTTATGATTAATCTGATTGATATAGTTTAGATGTCCTTGCAACGTGACCCGAGGATCAGGACTTTCAGAGGGCTGAAGGACTTCACTGACCAGTCTGCTCCTTCTTCTTCGCTACATTTGTTAGAGGGCAATGGCAAACAGCACCTCATCCGAAGTTTGCCACATAATCAGGTTCTCTGCCTATGATGGAGATGCTACATTGTTATTATAGCTGGGGTATGTAACTGAGAATAAAGTTTTTCTGATTTACAACTCCTAATGCATATCTTTCCTACTTTATAATACACTTAATTGTTGTCCAAGTAAGCGGCACGGAATTTAACTTCAGAATTAAAGCTTATGTGATCTACACAGAATAAAATAGCTGTAGCTGGTCATATCAGGGCCCTGTTAAGTTTAACATAATTTCTCCAGTACTTACCAGAAGCTTGAAAGGCAGCAAAATTTCACCAAAATATTCACCCTCCCCCCAACTCATTCTTTGGAAATATTTCTTCCTCACTCCCACAGATTAATAGATATACTGAAATAATGGCCTTTAACTTCATCATGATTTTGTTGTGAAGATGTTTATAATTTCATTTTTTTTCATCAGCAATTTAAATTACTTCTTTTTCACTACACCATTTCCGAATGCCATTTATTTTTTTCTCCACACAGATCACTGGAGCAGGTCATTAACTCTGAAAGTGAGTTTTGCATCTCTGGTGTAAGACATTTCCTCTCACTTAAGTCCTTAACGTCTCTGAAGCATGGCTGTACAGTAGAGACACTTCCAAATATTATTTACATTTCAGTTAAAGTTAAGATGATTTTTCCACATGCCTTTGCCATGTTCATGTATTTTATCTCTCAGGGTATTGATGGGAATGAGCACATATCAAAACACTATGCATTTCAGGAAGAAATTAAAGCTTTCTCTATCTGGATTAAATTTTATCCTCCAACTCCTCCCTTTAAGCCCTCCTGAAGTTCCATTAAAAGTCACAAATGCTAAAGCAAACAGTTTAATTAAGTGGTTATCAGCTGAACACTAATTTTCAAGAAACCATTGGTTTATTCTTTGCACAACAATTGCCTGATCCCCTACTGACTCTTTTATATGAACTAGCAATTCATGCTGCTACTGCAGTTTTGAGGCTTGCAAAAGTTTCATTTTGATCATACATTTTAGGATTTGTTTTCTGATTGCATGGCTAGTGTACACCTCCTATATTTTGATGGTCCAAAAATTTTTTTAAAAATTATTGCTTCTATTCAATTCATTGTGTTATTTTCTAGAACTTTACAAATCTATCTCAATAAAACTTAGCCCAGGTAGATGTAGTTTCATAGAATGAGGAATCAGGTCCGTAAGAATCAACTGATGCAGAACAGGCAGCAAAAACTGTACCAGGTAGAAATTACAAATTCTGGTGAAAACAATATACTCCAAATGAAATTCAAATTCAGAATGTCAGAAAAGCAGAGAACAGAGAGAGGAGAGAGGCAAGAGGGAAGGAGGGAAAGAGAGGGGGAGGAAGGATGGGGGAGGGAGGTTTGTGGCTGGCTTGAGTTAAAAAGGAATGTAGGGTTACTCCAGGGTGCCTCTGCTAATAATGACAAGATTGGTTGCTTCTCACATCTGTAGCAAAAAATGAGAGGAGAAGATGGAAAAGAGGTCCTGGGATGTACCAGCTGTTGATGTTGGTCCTCCCTGCTGAGCCCAGAGCCTTGTGCCCCTACCGGAAGGCATCGCAATCTGTTGACATCTCCAGCTCTCTGTTACTTCGGGACACTCAGCTGAATCTAAGACGACAATCATCTGGCTGAGTGAACAAAAATCAGTGCCTACAGTGAAAAAGCAGGACTAACACACAAAGCAGATGGCTGGAGGCCTGCTCATTCCTGTTTCTGGAGCTGTTTACACTCTTAAGTGACTAATTTTGACATGTTATACTACTAATGACGTTTTTTGGTGTGACCTAATAAACTGTATCACAGTGCAGTCTGGGACCACTCTAATTTGACAAATGCACTCCTGTGCTATTTCTGATCTAGAGACAGTCAATTAAAATTGCCTGAACCTGACTAATTATGGTCAGTGAAAATCAAAGCTGAATTTCAAAATTACAGTTTTCTCCCTTATATATTGTTCAAAACCTACAGTTTTGCATTTTCTTAGCAAAAATACCTTGAAAATGTGTAATATCAGCCTTTAATATTTATGCTTATTGAACTGAGATCAGAGCCACAGAACAGAAAAGATGCACAGGACTCCAAGACCTTAACTGGCATAACTGTTCTGAAAAATGAGTTTTTATCCAGACTTTCCTATATCAAAGCAAGCAGACTTTGAAACTGTAAGAGAACATTCTCTGGTGGAAATGCTAGTATTTCAAAAGTACTGTTCAGAACATTTTGGATAGTTTACCATCTAACTCTTGCTCCCAGACCTAGAGATGATGAGATTGCATTGCCTAAGGTACAAAATCTGTAAATTTTGGTGTTTTGTTTGGGATGTTTTGTTGTTTGTTTCTTTGTTTTCTCAGAAGGTTATGAAGGATGTTAAACATAAGAATCTCAGATATACTACAGTTATCCAACTTGAATCCCCTACACACCTGTGCTATTCTGTCAATCTCTTTTGCCTGTGTCTTAAACTCATTCACAGTTTCACAGTGATAATTCCATGGGCACTGAGCATCAGTAAGTGATTATCTAGCTAGCAGTCAAAACTGAAAATGAAATATATAAACAAGCAGTTTAAGGTTATTGTGGAGGTGTTAAGGGCAAGCAATCTAATAATAGTAATGGTTGAATTACTTTCTATGTTCAATCAAAAACTGAAGAGCCTGCCCAGTCTTGGAAGCATTTTTCAAAGGACATGAATTAATACGAACAGAGGAAAAACAGTAGTTTTTCTCCAGAGTCCAGATGTGGACCTTTTGAATCACTAGCTGCAGTGGCCAATTCCTTGACATTCCTCAGCTTCACGGCTACTGAGGCTTTTCCGCTTTTATCAGAGCCAAACCTGTTCAGCCATTTCCCAGTGGCTAAGGCAGTTATTCAGGATGGAGGTTTGGGGTTTTTTATTAGCCTTGTGCACTTCACTGTCATTTCAGATATGGACAGTTCATGATAGCCTCTCCACCTAACGGGTGAAGGGTCTATACTGAAGTCTGTGTTCGTCCTATCTTTAGGAAAAATTCTTAGTTTATGGAAGTGATCTCATGAATGGATGACCTATGAACAATCTCAGTATTAGAACAAAATGTTGGACTGCTAAATTAACACAGCCGCTGATCTTTCACATGCTATTTCCATGGAGAATACTATTGACTTTTGCCATAATCAACCCAAATATGATTTCTGTTGCCCAGCAGCCTAGAAAAGAGGCCCAAGTAATCTGATAACTCTATATGTACACATTTGTGTGCACTCAAAACCTCTATGTCATCCACCAATTGTGTCAGGCACCATGAACACCTACCCCCAAGGCACTTTTCCTATGTAACCTTTCTGTGTTGCTTCCTGTTGATAAAAAAATATTTTGTGCTGATATTTAATATACAGACACTATTTAACATGCTAATTGCAGATGAACCAAATATTAACCTTTTAGTGATGTGACATCTAACTGTCCTATTGGAACAAAGGGTAGCTGGAGTCACTATGAAGAATCAGATATTTTTAATGGAAGGGAACTAAGCCAGTAAATATAAAATAAAATTGATTACTCACCCAAAAGTCTTAATCTTATGATCCATAAAAATTGTAATGCTCACAGAGACATTTGTCCTCTGTTATGAAATGTACCAAAGACAGAAAACAGTGTTTGTCTGTCCATGTGTGCATAAATCTTTTTATTTCATTTGTTTTGTTTTAATGCTCTCATTTTTCCCTTCCTATCAGTTAAAAAAAAAAATACAAAGCAACCCTCCCAGATTTTTAATACAATTTTTTTTCTTATTTCTGGAGCTCAGAGGAAGGCAGTGGTCTCCCTCTGCTCTGCCACCACTCAGATATTTCTTAGTTTCTGTCTTCCGAACAATGGCTTTCACAGTAGCTGATCCATGCACTTGATCCATCGTCCCTCCACTGTTTTAACTTGCCTTGTCCTTGTACTCCACACCCGTCTGTAGAACTTGAATGTAACACTCAAAAATCTTTATTTATCCATAAACTGGAGATAGTCCTGAATTTCCATTGTCTCATGTAAGAAGCTCCACAGCTCTAGTAAGAAAGTTTTTATGTGACACGACTATTTTGTCGTAGCTTTGCAATAATTCATCACAGCTGTAAAAGGTTCCAAAAAGCAACAGGGGAGCAGGACATTTTGCATAAGAAATTCAAAATACCAGATCTTCTCCTGTCACTATTTGTACACTAACAGAACAAAAGCAATGGAGTAAAGAAGGAATTAAAATTAACAGTGACTGATACCATCTGAGGACCATGTTGCTGCCACATCTCTTTGCAAAGCGGCAGCAATATATATGTGTCAATGTTATTTTAAAGAAGAAAATGAGTTTTCTCTTGTATTTTCCAGAAACAGTGTCTGATGCTGAAAGAGATTTTAGTCCAAGTTAGCTAAATGGGATAAAATTCACAGACCTGATAAGATAGTTAACAACTTTCTGATGAACTGCCAGGCATACATGAAGGATGAAGTTCCCACCCTCCCACCACCACACACACATAAGTTTATCACAACCTACTAATTCATATGAAAACTTCAAAGTTTTCTTTCTCCCGCCTTCTGTAAGACTTTACCTCCAATTATCCAGTTGAAGTTAAAAACTCAACCTTACTTTATTTTTCACTGTGAAGAGAATGGTAAAGATAAAGAAGAGGAACTCTGAGAGTACGTAAAAGTGGCAGGAGTGATGTTTGCTAGGCTCCCACAGTCTTTTGTGAGCTTAACAGATTTAGAGAACTTTTCAGCCTTAGGGCTTATCTAATGTCCTCTGGAGACAGAGCTGGCCATAACCTGTTCCCAAAGAGGAGAATTAGGGACATTTGTTCTTTAAATAGGCTTCATAATTGTATTATATGTTGTTTAATGCTTGATACCATGTAGATATTAATTAAATACAAAAAAAATATTTTTTCTACTTTGTTTGGGCAAAAAAAATCAACCCTGGTAGATTTCACAATCAAAACTATAATCTTTCTCTAGCATGCAAATTAACAACTAGAACATCTCAACAATGGAATTCTGCTAATCCCTCCACAGGAGAAAATTGGTTATCTGCCTACAGCGCCAATTAACCAAACAAAAGCTGTTTAAAGCAGAAAAATAGACAGAAAATTTACTAGGATTGGATTGTTTTACACCCAAGATAGACAGACTCTCCCACTGTGCATCTGGATTTAGTTTCTGTGTGAACAAGCTGCTGCAAGAGGTGCCGGGTTGAGACCAGTGGGAATGAAGTTCATTGTTTAAGGAGGTAGAGCATGGCCACTGCAAGCTAGATTCCCACATCCCACTTTCTGTGAACCTCACTGCAAGATGATAATAAAATTACAGTCTTCTGCAGCATTTCTTGCACTTTGCTTTTCAACAGCTCATACCATCCAGTGCTAGAGACAAGATAATAAACTAGCTGGATTACTGTGCTCATTCAACTTTCTATTTCCCTGGTCTGAATTTGCGGGGTTTACCATCTAATTGGATCTCATGTTGTGGTTCTTGAAATGTCTGTATACTAGAATCAACTACCCTGACATCCAGTAACAAACACAGTTATACAAAATTCAAAAATAACGAACTTAAATCATTAGTATCTTATTTGGCTAATATAGCCATTGTCAAATAAAAAATATAATAATAATAATAAAAAAAAAAAAAAGAAAGAGCATATTATCTCTAGGTGTGGCCAAACTGAGTACTAACATGTTTTAAATTGTGACCTACCTGAGGGGAACACCCAGATCACTGAAGCAGGTGGTGCTGGGAAGAGGCGTGTGAAAAAACTCTGCACCTACAGAAATGCTGTACAATTTGGCTGTCTTCCAGCTTCATAAAATAAAGGAAACATCGTTTGTGCAGGTGCAATATAACTCATTTTGGCTGTGTGTGAAAATAAAACTTACATTCAGAAAGCATTACTTGCTCTAACATGATTTTGCTTGGGGTTGGAGTGTAGCTGAGGGAGAAGATATTAGCATTCTGGAGCAAGCGTACAAGAACAAAAAAAAAGGTGAAATATTTCTTAAAAAAGAAAATACTGAAATAATTAAATATACCTTTTTAAAGTCTTTTTAATTGTATACAAAAGCAGTTAAAGAAAGAAAGGTAAACTGACAGTTCTGGAAATTGAAACCTTCTGTCTGTGGGATGAATACATAGCAAAGAATGGCTATGCATCTTCCTCCTTTTTCTCCTTCTTGTGTTCCCTTCAGTGTGCCTCAGTTGTCCAAGATAAGCTGCCTTTACTTTACCCTTCATCAAAGTAAAATAGCAATATTCATCTTTGGATTAGACAACACTTTAACTCCATTTATTTGCAAGAGGTTATTGTTACAGTACTACCTGTGGCACCTGGCAATGTGCAGGTTTTTGGCCATTGTCTGTGACAATGGATGTTGGCTTTACTGTGAATTAATAGCCAGTACCTCCATAGTATATGACAGTTTTTGCAAAAACAAACAAACAAACAAACAAACAAAAAACCCCTACAAATTCCAAAGTCTTCTAGGTACACTACATATCTCCTGGGAAACAGGATTTAAACACATGCAAATTGAACAGTAACATTGCAAGTTCTTGGTAATATTGGGTAAATGTTTCTGTAATGCAAAGGATCGTTTCGCCTTCATATCCAGATGCTCAGTTTTGAAAGTGTGGAAGTTCATCAGTTGATCCTACTTATAAGAATATCTTATGTTGACTAGAAAGGCAGTTTTGCTGGAATGGAATGCTCATTTACCAACATGCTTTAAAGTAACAGGCTGTTGTTGATCGAGAATTCCACAAGCTAAGCTGTGCTTGAAAGAAAGCTCTTGAAGTCTGAAGCCCAGTTCTAGCTGCCCAGATCTCTGAGATGACCTACTCAACAGGCACATTATTGCTTCTATTTAAATACTGTTGTTTGTTTTTTTTTCTCCTCGTGATCTGGCAGAAAAAATTATTCCGATTCCCCCAGCCCCCATAATCCACTTGGTATGTTTTGAAGTCGTGAGTGCATCGTTATATATTTTTAAAGGAAGTCCAGCTGCAATGCCTACAACTAAATCTTTCAGTTAGAATTCCATTAAACAATGAGGTGCATTGAGGAAGCCAGAGAGAGAAAACATATTTAATAACCTAGAGGCTGGGTGCAACTTCATGTTGCATCAAAGTAGTTCCTATTTTAAATCCTAGTATTGCTTGAGGCCAAAAACTGACTTTATTACATTTCAAAATGAAAAAAAAAGAAGCCTATACACCTGCTTTTGAAACAGACTTTAAAAAAAAATAAAAAAATTACTGACACTTATAGAAGGGATACATTGTGTAGATTGTATATGTCATCAGTTTAACAACAAAAACATGATAATTCATTCTCTGAGCAAAAGAAAGCATGGAGGTTCAACTGAAACAATAGTACATTAGAAGCGGTTACAAATCTACACTATAAAGTGGAACATCTGGATTATCTTTCTAGCTCACTATCTGACCTGCTCTCTCACTTTAGGACAGATCCCCAAAAAGACTTCGTTATTAAAATGTAAACCATAGTAAATGTTAAACATCTAGGGTCAGGTCTGAAAGAAACGCACTCAAGTACATAATGTCACATTCATATGAGATTTAGATTCTTAAATGCAAGACTTTTAAAGTAATTCTGAAGTGAAACAAATTTATTTGTAGGTAATTTAATTATGAAAATAATCTAAAAAATGTGTGGCATTACTAGGAGTGCATACTGCTGTCCCATGAAAAATTGCAAAGCTAAGCCATAGAAGGAAACCTGCACAAGAGGATATCAATTTAGTTTCCAGAAAACTTACCCTTTAGGATAGAATGGTTTATATGTGCAGGGAAGATAGGAAAATTTTCCATCTTTTCTATGCTACACAACCTGAGGGCTGGCAGAAATTATGATCTTTTCTATTTGCTAAAATCATGGGAAAAATTGAGACTCTATAGATCAGAGAAAGACACTTAAATACTCTCATTCTGAAGTTTTTTCCCTTTATTTGTAACTTTTGCTTTAGTTTTGATATGGCTTTTTTTCACGCTGAAAATAATTTTAAAAACCTTGAGCAATGAGACTCTAGCTTTTCTAGGAGGCAGAATGTGATATACGTGCACTCACACACACACTCACAAATAGACACATGCTATATTCCCAGAAATTATGAGTTTGAGACAGTAGTATAGTATATAGTGCTAGAGCATTCCAACAGTACAGATATGTCTTCTCACAATTCAGTGAAAACTGTTTATATCCAGCCAAGGTGCAGAGATTTCAGTGCAAAGATTTATCATTTAAAAGTAGACTTTTTTATATATATATTCCATGAATACTCCTGGTTAGAATGGACATGTGCAAAATATTTAATATACAAAGGGAATTAAAATTCTGATTCTCATATTTATTCTTTTCAAAGAGGCGTACATAAGAAATCCAGACAATTTTGATTTGAAGACTCTTGTGAAATTCGATCTGTGAGAATCAGATAAAATAGCTAGATTATATAACATGTACATACCTATATATACACATTTTTAAACAGAAATCTCATTTCTGTTACTACAGAAACAGAAATCACAGAATACCGAACAGAAACAACACTTTTGTTAGGATATTAATCCTTTCAGAAAAAAAAGTAGGCACAATGCTTCTAAATACGTCCAGGATACTCCTAAAATCTGTGAACAAAATCCATATATTTCTAGACTATTGTTTGCCCCATTTTGCATGGCTAGAACAACCACAGTATCAGGCAGCCATACTTCAGCATACATATTTGATAAAGCCACTGTGAGAAGACAGGCAAGGGGGGAAAATAATAGTTAGCAAAGTTGTGACCTGCCATGAGCTGGCACAGTCTCTGTGCTGTTTCTATGCAGAATGGTCACTCCATTGTACTGCATAATTTCTCAGGCTCAAAGTTACTAGTGATTGTGGTCACACAGGAGATGCAAAGACTCTGTGGCAAAGGATGCTAGTAATTTTTTTTTATTTAGTCTGATAGTTTCTTTTAGCTGGATAAACTACTGATGATATTATTATTAATAATAATAATAATAATAATAATAATAATAATAATAATAACAATAATAACAATAATAATAATAAAATGTTATTTCTTCAGCATGTGCACAGTTAAATTTGACAGGACATTTGTAATCCACAGGACAATAGATGACCTGAGTAAAACTGTGCACTATCCTCCAGATGTTGTGTTCACTGAAACACCTGGAAGAGCCACAGGAGAGAAGCAAGAATGACCGCTGCATTTGCTAAAGTAGCAGCTGTATATTCAGCAGGCAGGACACATTGCCCTACCTCCAGCACCTGTCTATTCCATGATTTTTTAATTTATTAAACCCTTAACAGTCCATTATATAGCTACTGGCGTATTCCATTTCAAATGGAAAAAACCCAAAAAACAAATGACAAACTAGTGGCTCTTCTTTTCTTCAAGGTAAAGTACCATAAAATGTCATTTGTAGCTTTTTTGATCCATGTAGGGCTTGACTTCAAGTATGGACCTAACTCCTAGGTTCACATTTTCTCTAGACTCAATGCTATGCTTCTGTGGACCTCCAATTTTATCTGGGGATATGGTAAAAGTAATACAACTATATTCCTCCAAGAATTATTTGCAAAGAGCTATGTTATATACCACAACACTAGTAAAGGGGCCTGAATAAGGGATACATAACACACAACAGCAACAAATGAAATGTTTTTGTGAGATTTTAATTAAATTGAATAAATATGTGGTATCAAAATCAGTAAGAGATTGGACTACATGACCCAGTGACATTCCCCTGTTTTATACATATTATACAACATCCCCAAGTTCACCCACCATTTCTGCCATATTCAAATGGTTTAGTCTAAATAGGAAGGTTTTTTATGCACTGAAATATACAAAATAGACACTTTAGAGATGGTAAGTATAACAAGTCTCAAAAGTAAAGATACAATTTTGCTTCATTTTTCCCCCTTGGTAATTTCAATTTTACTAAAGACTTAAATATACAAGGTCTGTGTAAAGCTGAATTAATTCCTTGGCTTCTGTGGAGTCCCTCAGGTCTTACACAGTTTTCTAAAAGATTTTATCTACAAGAATTTTCCTAAAATCTCATGGTGTATCTTTTAAACCCACAGTTTCACCTTGAAATTCTTGAAATGGCCACATTTAGTGAACTCTGCTTTTGCAATATTTTTTTTGCTTACTTTAAAAAAGTTAGATGCCAGTATGTGTGCATTTTCATAGCTGGTATATAATCACTTTTCTCATCTCCTTTCTCTTTTTCCTAGAAATCACTCACATAATTCTGAGTTTTACTGGATCCTCCAGGTCTCAAGAAACAAAGCTGTTCTTTGGTTCCCAGATGTTCCATCTTTTGTTATTTGTGTATATTGTACAAAAGAATAGTAGAAAGAGTCCCTGAGTGTAGGAAAAAAATCCATCAGTCATAGCTAAACAATATAGAATGAATCATTATGTTTCATCATCTTCTCCACTGACACCCATTAGGATTCCCTCTGTTAACCAATGGATGTGAGAAGGAAAATGAGCCTGTAGAAATTTAAAAGTAGATAAGTGCCAACCATGTAGTCTATTCTCAGTGCAATTACCACTCCAGTTTTTGTCCTATTCAGGCATGTTCAAAGACTGCACTCTATTTAAATAGTCTCATTGAAATTAGTACTTTTCCATATAAGGCTGTTAGAAGTCAGCCTTTATTTAGTGGTTTTATTCTGTCCTGTTGAACAAGTTGCCACTAAAACAACAAAAAACACCACAAAGACACTAACTACTGGGATGGGCACTTCATTCTTCAAAATTCAAATAATAAAAAAAAAAATAATCACTTTAGGAGTTTGTTTGAACCCAAACTGTTCTGAATCAAGGTAAAGTTCTGCAAGCAAACTGGGGGAAAACTTTGGGGAGGATGCAACTTCCATTTTATCTTTTCTGAATAAATTCTTTCTACTGTTTTCCTAGAAGCTTCATTTATTTTGACATTGGTTTAAAAATAAAAATAAATTAAGGTATTCCACAAAAACAAGAACTAAAGTGATGTGTTTCCCAATAGAGCTGTGTACTTTGTTCCCTATACCCTCTAGTGTCAGCTTGCCTTCATTTCTTTTATCACTCTTACCTGGAAATATAGCAGCAGTGCTGTGGCTGGTCTGCAGTCATACATGTGGACTTTGATCTTCTCTCACAAGCAGCCTGATAAGAATCCTGGTTACCGAGCAAAACATATAATGGGTGAGATTGGCTCCCTTTTCTTCAGCAGTAGCCCTAATTTGGGTCTCCTTCCTCTACAATGATAACAGTTTTCAGAGGGCTTGTAGGTGCTTCCTTGTTTCCAAAACGTAGCTTTCTTTCAGAATTGCTCAAAATAGGCATTTGACTTATTGCTGTGGTAGGTAGGAAACCACAGAAATACAGAGGGCAGATAACCTGATCATGTATCCTTTGTTTCTGTATCTTTTAAGTTCCTTTTTTTTTTTTTTTTTTTTAAATACAAATATTTTCACACTTTTCCAGCTTGCTTAAGAAGCTGATATATGTTAGAACACTGTCTGGCATCCCATCAGAGATATTATTTGGAATCCACTGCAGCTTCATCCTAGAGGCCAGTAGCTGAACAAAAGCTGGAATGAGCTGAACTTTTTCCTGAGGATCATTATCTTCCAGGTGATTTTTTGCATGTTAATAGAAGAAGGTAAAAAACTAACTTCTCACGTCCTACTGTTCTCGTCCAGGCTAAACCTAAATCAGCTAAAGGAAATCAGTCAATTATCGTTGGCAAGCTGCATAAAGAGTTATAAATATACCAAAAGAAAAAAATACCTAAAGCCAGTTGGCTAGGAAATCTTTACATCTTTGTGTTTCTGTTTCTTCTTTTTTTTTTTTCTTTTTTTGAATGAGGTAGATAATTTTAAGCGTAAAAAATAGCACAAAGATAGGTACTTTTGAGGAATGTTTGTTCAGGGTAACACTGCTAAGGTTTTATGTGACTTTAGAAGGCTTTCTAGCATTTCCCTGAAAAAACTTATCCTTTTCATTTACACAGCAGATTTCAGAAATATCCCCAGCAGAGGGAGTGGCTCATCTGTTTGAGAGGAAGCCTGAAAGATCAGCAAAAGCATTTTTTTACCTTTGTTTTACACTTGAAAAATAGCATTAAATATAGTAATTTATATAAAACTCCATTTAAAAAGAAGAAAAAAAAAACCAAACATTTTTACTCTCTTGTTTTACTCTGAGAGAAGAGCATGGTGGTGCGCCTGTGAGAAGCAAGTAGAGAACCATAAAAAGTTCAATCCCTGCAGTGTCCCTGCTTTGTAGCTCATTTTGTCATTGCATTTCACTGCATACAATGTAGACATAAAATACCTGATTATTAGAATTTTTAGCTCACTTATCATGATAGCATGTAGTTACTTAGACCTAGTTTTCAAAAAAATAGATATACAGACAACTTGAAAATTGCTGGAAAACTAAACCTCTAGGCCCAATCTTTCTGGGTATAAATCAGTATTGCCCAATGAGCTTCAGTGGACTTACTTTGATTTATAACTGATGAGTATTTAAGCTAGGAACTTAAAATTAGATGCATAATGTAAGTGATAAAAAAGGTTTTAAGGATAAAGTATGTTTTAGCTGTTTTTTAATCCATTGCTTTCATCAGCATTAAAACTGATATCAATAGCACAACACAGGTGACCTTACTCATATAAAAGGCCAAGGTGCAACTGCAACAGGTGTTTTGTTTGAGCCAAAGAGCAACTCCCAATAGTTTTAATTCCCCAATTTCATGGCCAAAATTTTCCTCTCAGTTTTAACAGCATGAGAGGGGTTTTCTATTATTTCTGATGCTAGAAAACCCACTCGGTAAATCAGTATTCAGTATTTACTAAGAGCTGCAGTCCTGTGTGATGATGCAGGTCCCATTCTGATTGTTGTGAGTTAATGAGACAGGGTTCACTATCCAGCAAGTTACCCCATAGGGGAAGACAAGGATTTTGTCAGCATAAAATACCTCTTGGATGATTATTCAAAAGCCTCCTTCTATGGCTCGCTTCTCTCAGGGAAACAAGAAGGAGCATACAGCTGCTTACAAGCAGACAAAGTGCATTGTGCCCAGTTTGCACAGGGCTTGGTTGCAGTTAATCTACACTGGGCATCCTAAAGCCATTTTATGATAGGGATATAGCTAGGGGCTCAGGTCCCCTGTTTCAAGGGTCTCAAAAGCCCACCAGTTAATAAGACAGTTTTCATGGCAACCAGTTGCTTTTTCAAACACTCAACTCTTTGGGCATCTGGAAAATAAGTAAATTCTTAAATAAATCATCCCCATGCCTACTAGATCCAATATCATTCAGTTAATTGACACAATGCATTGAGTTTACTGCATATGTGCAGAGTGACATTATATCCCATTTGTTTTTAGCCTGAGCTGGGAGTTTGATGGGACTATAAAGACTCCCTGGTAGTATTTCATAAAAAACCCCCCGAGATCACTTGTTTGATTTAGTCACTAAACCTTAAACCATCACAAGGTTTCAAACCACAGCCTGTACACAAACAAGGCACATAAGACATAGAAAGATGTTAGTAAACACAGGGAATTTTTATATAAGCATAACAGAAACTGGTTTGGATCTCCAAATTTGATCATTTCCTTAGTCTTAAACACTATAGAAATACAGTGTTTAATCAAAAGTCTTCTGACAGGTTCATTCTTCAGTTTTCTAATTTAAGTAATTCTACCCCTCTCTGAGTAATAAGTTTTGTGGGTGTAGCTTGACAAAAATTCTTATTGAGGATTGTAATATCTTTACACATGATGGACAATTTTAATTTATATTTTTAGGAATTTTAAAAAATACTTTGGTCCACTTAGGTATTTAAAAATAATCCAATTGGGGAAACCACTCATGATAATGTCAGCTGCTTGTTCTTACAATCCCTATGGGATTATTATGGCTACTGTAGGACCCTTAGGTTCATAAGGAAGCATGTGAAGTGCACCGTGGTTGGATAGGAAAACATTGACATTGAAGTTGTTAAAAGTCAGCGCCTGGGCTATAGCTGAGGAATATGACATCAAACAAGAGGAAACTCTGAGAAATAACATTTGTATTTCCACAGGCCTGGGGCCACTCTTCATGCTCAGCTTTCTGGTAGACAGTAGTGGATGTTCATAGCACTTTCAAGAAGACTTTATAGCCCACCACTAATCTTGCACACATGTGGACTATAGAAGATCCTGTGCCATGCTCATCTTCCCCTTTTCACCATGCCACTTTTTCCCAGACAGTAGGGATAGGTTGCAAGAACCTCTGTGCCCCTAAGAGCAATGTAGGGCAGAACCCTTGGGTAGGGACTCTGCCATCCTTATCATTAGTGAAACCAGAAAAAAAGTAAAAAAAAAATCTGTCTCTAACTCATTAGATAACCTATGTTGTCAAAAGGTACTCTGGTGCAGAGGACAGGAATGTGAGCTTTACACACTTTAGCATAAAAAGAAAGATGCAAAAAACATATCAAAGAAATGTATATGCACCTTTCCAATGTCAAGACATTAAGAAAAATTCTACTAAATCCCACCTATAATTTTGGTGTATGTGTTTTTCATTTTAAAACCTGACATGGCACTTTAGAACATGGCTTAGTGGGCATGGTGGTGTTGGGTTGACATTTGGACTTGATGATCTTAGAGGTCTTTTCCAACTTCAATGATTCTATGATTCTTCAACTCCAGTCCTCCAAAGGTATGTCTTTTCCTTTCAAATCCCTCATGATCAGTTTTTTTCTCCAAGCTTCATAGGGCTATTCTAATTTCTCCTGACCATAACATAAAACAGACTGAAATATCTTTGCTTCGTACTTGTCATTTTGAGTTACAAAAGAGAGAAGACAGAAGGATATGAGTCTCTTCATTACACAATTTATGCACAACAGCCAGTTCATTCAAATATGATAAAAATTGTCTGCAGAAGAGAGAGGACAGCTTTTTTTTAGTTTCCATATTTCGTAAGGTGTGGTTTGTTTGGGTTTTTTTTAAAAGCCAGTTCAGAATTTGCCTATTTCAATAATTTGTACTACTATGAGCCCTGACGTTTATAGCTTGCTCCGGGACCGCTGATGAGCAGGTGCCTCTGATACCACGGACAGCCATCTTTTAAAGAAAAGACATACTAAAAAAATAAATCATAGATTTTCTTCTTGAATATCAGAAGAGTTGTTATAGAATAGAGCTGTGGCAGCTTCTGACAAGAATATATCTGTGGCTCAAATACTCAAGTTGGCCATATCAGTCAGGAAGAGGAAGCATTTCAGCAGGAAACAGGCAAGTCTGTGGTCCTTTATCACCCTTCCTGCTCAACATCCATCACCATCCTATGAATCACACATGGCTTTTTGACAATATAGTTGTGTTCTTAAGGGTACATTAGGGGAAAGGTAAGAGTTGTCAAACAGGCTTTCAAAATTCCCCTGCAGGCATACTTGCTGGGTAGCAATGCGAGCACAGTAGCTCTGCCTTGGCAACAGGGATGAAAACCCCATGAAAGGTAACTGTAAGGAACAGTAACATGGATGACATTGAGTGATTACAGTATTGACATCAATGTTCATCATTGATTTTGGTCAGCCATGGATACAATATTTAGGAAGCGGGCTTGCAAAGTTCCCAGTGCTTTAATGCATAAAGTGAAATGCAGCCACTGAAGCACAGCTAGTGCTGCCACCAGCTAGAAGACTTAATCATTTGCTGCAGTTGTTGAGAGAGATTACTGTGAACAGCAAACAGTGCATCAATATCCAGAACCTAGTACGTTTGCCAAGTTTCCCAATGACTCTAGGAGATGGATATAATCTTCTCCAGCACTCCTTCTGTGGGACTCCAGACTTGCAAGCACCATTTTTTATTATTCTCCCCAAACTCACTGTTCTTCACTACCAGAACTACTCATCTATTCAGAAATGGTGCCAAGCAGTCATTCAGGCAGAAGGCTTATGAAGGACACAGAACTTATGACCCTTAAAAGGTTCACTGTTTCTGAGTGTTGCAGATATATAGACACCACCTGCTCTCTTGCTCTCAACTGGGAGCTCTTGAACCATGTTGTTAAGGATTTTGAACCAAAGGACAAACAGGGAGTTGTCCGCTTGCTTCTCTCCTGCTGTTTGTGGCTTAGGCCTGAATCTACAGCTGCCATAGCAATCAAGGATTTTGAGAACTTCCAAACTTAGTCCTTAAGAAAAACTCCAAACTACATTTTTGGTTGATTTTATCTGCAGCCTATTAGAGGTTTTTTTTACTCAATTACAAGATTCTTGCTGAACAAGGTCATGTAACCAGCACAGCTGAGATTTCTACTAATGTACAAAAATAGCTGGTTACATCAACTTTAAACATTCTGGCATCCAAACATTAAATGTTTTTTGCTAGGAAAATAAAAAATAAGGAAGAATGGATAAATGGAACTTTCTTCCATGGTGTGTTCTTTAAGTGCTTCAAGACTTTCCCAAGCAGAACCACAAAAACTCAAATTTCACAGTCAAAAACAGAGGGCAGGCTAAACTTCATTACCAATTACAATACCTTTGATGACACCATAGTAGTCACAGATAAAATCAGTTTAGGGAAAACAAGTTCATGTCTTTTGAACTGAAAAGTGCATAACAATTACTTACTAAACAATTAAAAATGATTAATTATGCTACTGGATGTAGGCCTTGCAGGGCCTAAAGAGTATGTGCTGCTTGCACTTGTACATGCTCATTAATCACAGTCTGTTACTGTAATTTTAATGAATGTTTATCTTATTTTCCTTGTGTAATCCAATTACTTTTGTTTTTTTTTAACCATCGTCAGGGATCTCTTTGTCTCCGGCATCCTGCCAATCAGCCCCCTTTAGATGTGAACAATTCAATTCATTATCATTAAGTTTCTATTTTTAATCCCACTTCTGGGGGAACCATTGAAAGAAAATCTAGGAACAGAAGTCCTTGCACAGCAGGGGGAATGAAATGTGTTCAGAACACCTGAGCAATTATGTGCAACAGTTCTCCAGAATCGTACTCTAATGTCTTTCTAAACTTGTACCACATTAACAATTAGATCATCTGTCATTTCTGCTTTAGTATTAAATTAATTGCAAATTGACTTTAGGATTGAGAAAAAAAATAAACTGCTAGAGTGAATCTAAGCATTTTCTGTTTGTTTATTTTTAATTGGTGCATTGCACCTGTCCAAATTGGTTTTTGATGCAGATGCCATTACGACAATCTCAGTTGATTATGACAGCCCCTCATACTAAAGACAAGAAAAATAAACCTACCAGATGACCAGATTTAGTGAACAAGATATTTTTAATACCTGCAGATGTTTTCATAACACATATATATATAACTATGTACTAAAAGTAGGAGGCTGGTTACCAGCAGCAGCATTTTACCTTTTGCAAGAAATCTAGGGTGGTGAGGTCTTAATTATAACAATTCCCCAAAACTTGCAGATTAAACATGAGGCAACTGAGAAACATAAGAGTAAGGCCAATGACTCTTTGTTAACAGAAATAACAGAAGAAAAGCAAGCAACACCACCAGCTTTGCAGGCTCAGGTTCTGGAATCAGAGCAGCTGCCATGATGTGGTACTAGACCCAGTCTAGATGCACTGCCCTACCTGGTTGATCATAGAATCATAGAATGTATTTGGTTGCAAGGAACCTATAAATGTCATCTAGTCCAACTCCCCTACAATAAGCAGGTACATCTCCAACTAGAACAGATTGCTCAGAGCCCCATCAAGCCTGACTTTGAACATCTCCAGGGATGGGGTCTCCACCACCTCTCTAGGCAACCTATTCCAGTGATTCACCACCCTTATATTAAAGAATTCTTCCCCAATGTCCAACCTAAATCTACCCTTTTCTAGCTTAAACCATTACCCCTTGTCCTATTGTTACATGTCCATGTGAACAGCTCTTCCCCAGCCTTCTTATAGGCTCCTTTCAGGTATTGGAAGGTCGCTACATGGTCCCCCTGGAGTCTTCCCTTCTTCAGGCTGAACAACTGCAACTCACTCAGCCTGTCTTCATTAGAGACATCCTCCAGCCCTCTGATTTTTATTGCCCTTCTCTAGATACGCTCCACAAGGTCCACAACCTTCTTGTGTTGGGGGCTCCAGAACCGTACACAGTACTCCAGATAGCAGATAACCAAGCAGACAGCAAGTGAGACAGTCTATTTTCTAAAACCTTATGGGAGACACATACAACCCCAGTAACTAGATCTTGGCAGCTTGGTGCTTTGTCTTGGGAACAAAGAGGTAGTCTACTGCAGAAGTTCTGGTGAATTAAACTTCTTGATGTTCAGCATGTTCGTAAGTCTGTAGCATTCATGACTTCCTTGGCTTTGTCATCTGTTGTATTTTTTCCAGTTCTTTATTCAAGTCTGGTAGTACATCCTCTTGGCTAGGTAGTTGTTTTTCTTACTTTACTTGCAATATGCTCTTCTTTATCTTTCTAAATATATTTCATTCAACTTTGCTTATCACTATCCTGTCCCAGGGAGCCTCAAATCAAACAATGGTACAACTCATTATTTTATACTTCAGTCAGAGGTAGCTTATGCCAATGAATTTTTAGGCAGCTATGGGTTATTTGGTCTACAGCTGAGGGAAACAGAAAAAAGCAGATCGGTCTCTCCACATTATCGAAAGTGCTGTTGATGATTCATAATCTGGCAACATTTCTTTTTAATAGCAAGCCATCAAATTATGTCTTTCTATGCCCCATCATTGCATCATGGGAGAGACCATTCAGTTAAACCAAAAAATGCCAAGGAATAATGCAGGATTCCCTCTGCCAGTCTTGCTTCTGACTCTTCATTTCTTGGTGCTTTGCTACCTATCTGAGGAGTTAAGGGTAACCTTAAGTAGCTAGCCATGGGCACTTGCCGTGGTAAACGTGCCCTGCTTGACCTTTCCAATTCTTCCTTTCTTCTCTGGGGAGTGAGGAAGGACACTTCATCATTTTTTTTTTTCTAATAAACAAGCA
Source organism: Apus apus (assembly GCF_020740795.1). Lineage (NCBI taxonomy): Eukaryota > Metazoa > Chordata > Aves > Apodiformes > Apodidae > Apus > Apus apus. Next base: position 90,940,574 of record NC_067283.1, on the reverse strand, counting down.
GAAAATCTGATTAAGTCAGCAGTTTCTCATTGCCAACAAATAACTTATTTATTTAAGGATCTATTTTTCAAAACTCTGCATGGTCCTTGACTGTTTTTTAATCCAGGCCTGCCGCTCCTTCCTGTTGCAAAGTACATACTCCTTTGTGTTTCACTGAATTTGAAAGTAATTCAGTGGGAGGTTCTTAATCTGGATGGGTTGTGCATGACAGGCAAGTCAAAGGTCTGTGAGCAGACAGGAAAAAAATCAGCTGGTGCCCCTAACTGGTTAAGAAACAAGCCTTTGCCAAAATACCAACCTAGCTTTGTTGCTGAAACAGGCATATTTCATAAACTATAACTTCTACTGATAATGGGAAAGATTTTAGGAAAGATCTTTAAGGGTCCACACAAACAGTTCCCCTAACACATCACACCCACTGATCCAAAGACTTCCATACTGAAACTGGAGTCAGGCCAGATGAGAAACAAATTATTAACAGGCTTCTCAGGGAACTGTTCTATTAGCATGACGCTTCTATAACTATAAACAAGACAAGACAGAACAAAGTTGTTTTCTCCCCAGATGCAGTTATGTGAATCTCAGGAAGAAAAAAAAAAAAAAGTTATCCCAACCACAGTGCAACAAGTGGTGAGTAGTAATGTAAAAACATGTTGGTTTTGTCACTCTTTTTGCAATCAAAAACCAAAAAAAAAGGGGGCTAGGGAAGAACTGAGAGGTGCTTTTTTGCAGAGCTTCACTCAGATTCCCGGTCTACCTGGTGGCAACCTCCTCTTCCTCTCAGACCTGTGACTTCTAAAAGGTGACTTTTCAGTTTCTTTTTACCTTTTGAAAATGACTTTATATTTGCCTTTCTCTGTGAGAGTAAAAGCCTCTCCACCCAGGAACGTAATCTTGTCCGTTTTCTCCATGTATATAGCTCAAAAAAAGAAATCACCTCTCCCCTACAAACCTGAAGCTTACTGCCCAGTAATGAAATTTTTTACATTTCAAAGTCTGTGTGAGTTAAAATGCAATTAGGCAACTTTATGTGAAAAGAGGTTCATCAAGAGCTATTAAATCCAGGAACTCAGCTTCCCTCTGGAAGCTGGAAGTAGAAATGGGCAACAGTTATTGCACACTTTGTCCTCTTTTACTCTTAAGAGCTCACCTCAATTAAAATTGGATGGAAGATAATGATGCTAGTGAACAACTGAGCTGATCCAGATGAACTGATGTAATACTAGAATTTCCAAAAATCAGTTGTGGTAAATGCTGATTTATGTTGTCAGTAGATTTATGGAATTTTTATTATTAGTGAAAGATTATGAAACATAATGTCCTTTTCCACTCAGTTCTTAGAAACATGGTCTTTCTATTTCTGATATTGCAAGGCAAATTGGTTTAACTCCCACTGGAAATAGTAAGAATTTTTCTGAGTGACTCTCCTGGTTTCATTCCAGTCAGTGGCCCAAGCAAAAAAATAGGAAAAAAAAGGAAAATAATCTGATATGTCTTTAGAATTATCAATTTATTACCTCACTAAAAGCCAAAGGGACAGTAGCCTGAGTATCCAAACTGCATATTTATGTTCTTGAAGATTTTTGTTAATTATCTTTAAGTTCATCCTTAAATATTTTAAGCCTGAGGAATTCATAACAGGTTTTGTAAGTTGTCAAAGAGTCTTGATTACTGTAGTATTTTACTTTAGTCTGTGTTCACAAAAATCATGTTATTTCAGTGTATTAGTGAGGGAATATAAAAGAGAACTGAAGTTGTGGAAAAAAACCAAGACTTTGACATTCATGAGCCTTTGCAAATGTTTGTATCTCTAACCCATGTGCTCTTTAGCTTTTCCAGACTCCTTAATATACAAGATTTTCTGTGGTGCTTTAAAGAAACAGCTGATCATGCAGTATTTGAAGACAGCGTTTAGCCCAGTACTGATGACCAGATGTGGTGTAATCTTGGCTGGGATTAATAGGATTTCAGAACACCTCTCGACCTTGCTGAGATCAGGTCAGGGAAGGCCAGGTGAAAACAAAAGAGGAGCCCTCCATAAAGAGAGTTGAAACGGCCTATTTGTGAGGGTAATTGCACAAAACCAGGGTTAGGAAGTAGCTGAGTGAAGTAAGGCATGACTTAATATAGAACATGTGTGTATGGGGAGAGGTACAAGTAGGGGTACAAAAATGCATTAAAATTGTTTGAAAGCATTGGCAAAGTAGCAGATAAAGGAGAACTGTTTAACACAGTGTGTGAGAACCTTCACAAAGTCTTTGGGAAAGGTCCTCTTGCTAAAGATAGTGTTGCAGTAAATAACACCACTGGCAGGAAGAGGGGGAACAGACAATAGATTCCATGGAGGGAAAAGAGTGAAATCAAGTCCTGATTGAACCAATGTCCTGCCTGAAGATCAGCATTGCTCATTTGTATTCTGATGATACGGAAAGGGAGAGAAGCATCATACCACAGTTATTTCAGGTTTATCCTCACAATGGTCTCTAAACTGGAATATTTGGAACAAGTTAATCTGGTAAAGTGATCAGGAACAATGAACTAGAAAATGGAAATCAGCCTTAATGAGCATAATATAATATACATTACAGAAAAATGTAACTACTCGTATGTTAATGCATTCTTAATTAATTGTATAAGAACAAGAAAAGATGCATTTTAGTTTGAGTAGCTCAAGAAGCTTTTAGCTGAGAGTTCAGTAATGGCTAAGTTACTCAACAAAATGCTTGCATGTGAATGGAATGGGAAAATACCAAATATTTACAGTGTTTTGCTATACTCTGAAGAGATAACTTTCACTGATAGCTGTATGCTCAACCTTATCTCTTACTTATGAAAGTAAAGATGTAGCAGAATTAGAAGATTAAAGAGCTTCATGCTGTTTCTGCAGATGTAGTATGCTTGAACTGGAAGAAGAAAAAAAAGACCAGTGTGAATTTCATGTCCTTAATCTGCCAGACAGGAATGGTAGTATATACTCTGTGGGAGGACTGGAAGGAAATAAAAACATGCTGAAAATTAAAACAGACATAGAATGAAAACTCCAGTAAAGGTGAAGTATTGACTGTAAACACTGAACCCCAAAGGAAAACACACCATGAAATACCATTGGCTGGTTAACAGGAAATAGCATCTTTTTTTTAACAAAAAATATGTTTTATTGAACAAGTTTAGCTCTAATTTTTAAAAACAATAAGTATCTGAATAAGTGTGAAAAGAGTATTTGAATACATTTGAATATTGTCATGGATACAGAGTCATCTCAACCAGCTATCAGATTGGGAAACAGCATATATCAGAGAAAAGATGAGAAATTTAGTTGGATTAATCTCTAAAGAGATAAAATTTCAATAAATTTAAGTCTACTTAGAGAAGCATAGCACAGACAAAAACAAGACTAAAACCAGTCAAGAAGCAACCAAATTGTGTTTTAAATTAAAGATGTGTGGGTAGAAGGATACAACTAGAAAATTCTGAGAAAATTTGGAGTATGATCATGAAAAGCAAAGAAAAGTGCTCACAAATGCTAAAGAGTTAATATGTCTATAAACCTTTGAATCCTTCCCACAAGCAGAGCGTCAAATAAGAAACTATATTTGAGAGCAGATGGGTACAAATGTTCCATATTCTGTCATACCTTGCTTTAGGGTAGAGAAGGACTTTCTTAAAGCAGGAAATACAAACTGAGTTCTTAAATGCAAAGAGGAAAAAAAAGAAGACAAATACTCTCAGAAAAATAAGACATACAGAAAATTAATCCAAAGTGCAAGCTGGGTCATTGAGACACAATAGCATAATGTAAAGCAGGAAATCGAAATATCCCAAAGAGAGAAGACACCAGAGGAAAACTATAGGGTGAGGGAAATTTCTCAGATTCTCTGACAAACATACTACCGTGTCACAGATTCAACCATATAACTCTTTGGGTAAGTATCAGCTAAACAGTTTATTTTTCAAAGAGATGGGGTGGATGTCCACGTATTATGGAAAACAATAAATGCAAGGAATATAAAATTAAGGATTGTTTCAAATTCAGGATGAATACTAATGGATGTGAGGGAAAACAAGGAAAGAAATAATTTCAGATTGGTTGGGCATCAAATACCATATCTAGAGGATTAGGATGCCTGGGAGGCTATACAAGAATGACAGTAATATGAAAAATACAAAAAATAAATCTGGATTTTAGTAACTGTTTATACTGTGAAGAAGCATCATTGTCTTTATTCAATGCTCTTAGTATTACAGCTGATAACTCTAAACAAATTAGGCAAGTAGCATGCAGTTCATAGTGTCAAGAAGCAGAATTATACCAGGATTCAAAGACAACACAAGAGGAAAGCCACTGTCAGAAGCACGAGAAAGATTGTGTTCCAAAAAACCCACTGGTTATGTAAGAAAAATGCCAAGCACAGACATATTGGTCTTCAGGCTATATAAATTGGAACGGAGTAGTTAATAAATTGGCTAGCACTACCTGTTATGTCTTAAAAGACATACTGCTGGATGTAGAATGCATTGTGATTACACTCAAGTCGGAAGTTATTTAGCAGGAAAACTAACAGTAACCACTCTGCTTGCCCTTAGGCAAGGTCACCTCTCTCCTTTTCCTGATTTTTTAGGATTCTTCAAAAATTTTTTCAGGCAGATCAGAAACCTAACTCACCATTCAGTTGAATATTCAAGAGCTCCACAAAATTGTTAAAAATGTAACAAGTTTTTTAGAATATTGAACCTGAGTAAGACACTTGTTTCTTTATTTTTTTATTTTTTTTTCTACTATCCGTACACAGTCTGGTATGTTCCTGTGGCAGGAGTTTGTATTGGCTGAATTCTTGATTTGGAGCTACACACATCATCTCTAAAAAAGAGATCCTAAAAGAGACCAAAAGGCTTCAAAAATTTCTATTAGTGATAGTGTTAGTAGTAATATTCATAATAATTATAGGAAACTTTCCTTGAGTGAAATCAAAGCAAGTAGAGAAGACAGAATGGAAATTCTACAACCAGCTGCCTGCCTGCCCACTGTGTCTTTCTTCTAGGCAAGCAATTCAGAGGATTTCTGAGTTGCAGCAAGCTCTGCATTTGTCCCCTCTGGGCCTTACTACATTATTTTTATCTTCACAGAAGACTGCCTGCCTCATCCTTGTTCTTTGCCGTGGTCTCTCAATCTCTCTGCATGAGCTGCACACTCTCATGTTTATGCTATTTCCACTGTACCCTGAGGTCTCCAGACCTTTCTGCCCCAACATGCTTATTTGCCCTGCAAGGGAAGAGCCAGTCTCTCCCTCCTTCCTGAGGTTCCACTTGACCCAGTCATTTAAAGGAGCATGATATAAATGGGAAATAAAATCTGCAGAAAGACTGAACATCACAGAAGAGTGGTAAAACCTTTCATCAGCATCTATAGTTATGATCACCATTCTAACTACTTAGTGGTCTGCCTGTCATTCAGAGTCAATAAATAAAAAATAAAAAATAATAGTGGAGACTGGATTGACACTGCTGTGTTAGGAATTGTGCATGTATTCTGTAAAACAGGTAAGAGAAAGTGATGACAAAAGGGGTTAAAAAAAACTAAAAGATGTGCTACCAGGTCAATGGTGGGAGGTCGACAGGAATAGGGTTTCTCACCTTTAGGACATAAGAAAAAGAAAGTAAACAAGAAAAGCAAAAGAAAACAGATCTTGCGGGAAAAAAAAAAAAAAAAAAGGCTCTGAAAAACTTACATTTCTGGCTTGTACAGGGAGTTTCTGTACATGTGAATGTAACTCTTCCTAAGAGATTTAAGTTAACCAGAAAAACTGGCTAGGGCTGGCTTATTTTGTTTCTGCTGCTTACTTCAGAGAGAGCAGTGAGGCAGGTTTTCCATTTAAAAACAAAACAAAACAATACAAACAAAACAAACCTAAAACCAACCCTCCAAAAAACCCCAAACAAACAAATAAAAAATAGATTAATGCAAATAAGATAATAAAGTGTGCTTTTAAAGAATGGGTAGGGCTGCACATTTGTTGGAGAAACACAATAGCTATTACTAAATTAAATTTACTCCCCAAACTTTTTAAAAAAAACTATTTCTATAGACACTTTCATGTGTATGAACCAATGTCTCAAAGGTTTACCACACTCAGAATCTCTCTCTAGTAAAGGTAAGAAGATTGAACTCAAACTGTGCAGTCTTCTGTCATTGGTTGTTTTGGGCTTTCTACTCAATGACACATATCCCACAGATCTTCTGACAAACATTGAAAATTCTAGGTTGAAACCTTATCCAAAGTCATAAATTGAAAGAGACTGAAAGTTGTATGAAGACATTGTTTTCTCAGCTGAGTACTGAAAAAGAAACAAATGCAGTTTAAAAAAAATAATGTCAATATATTTTTTAAATGAAAGACTTAGTCTATAGCATTACAGCTGTTTTGAATATGCTGATCAGACTTCATGCCCTTCACAAAAACAGATAACAGAATAATATTTTTTCCTAACCCCACAAAATTTCTGTTGATTGTTTCTCTATAAATATTCAATGAAAATTTTTAAATACACTTTCCTGGAAAAAAGAAGGGAGATTTAAGAAGGGAATCCTTCTTTCCACCCTCTACAAGTAAAAAGCTTTTACAAAATATTTCATAGTCAACACCCCAGTGATCTTCAGCTACATTCTCCAGAACATCCTTTCTTGTGATGCTGGGGAGAAGGGCTTCAGCTTGGGCTAAATGCTCGGATTCCCACTTCTTTGGATGTAAGTAACCAGAACAGTAACCATGATGGTGCTAGTTACAATCATCTTTACGTACATATGAATGTAGCATTTAAGGAAGTTAACTTTTGCACAGAATGATAAACTGTTATCCCCATTATTAGCACTGCAGATTATGCATTGCTCCAGTGGATGAGAAAGTGTCCCCTATTTTGACAGAAGTATTTCATGCAAAAGAGACAGATACTGATAGTGAAGAAGCTGCTCCCTCAGAGAAGACTACAGAAAGGAGGCAAAAGAGGGACAACTGCAGAGAAATATGGATTCCTCAGTGCCAGATACTAAACCTTCCTAAAACAGGTATCTGGCTCTCATTTGATTTACTGAGACTAATTACAGACTGAAGTGCCTAAGTAATGGATAGAATCTGGCCCATCATTATTTTAATAAAACATGCATGTATTATAACCTCTCACATAGTCTTTTAGCCTATTCTTTTTGTACCAGACAAACACTGATTTAATGTCATTTCTTTTTGTTAATTAGTACTGTTTTCAAGAATAAGGGTGGACAGATAATATGGCTTCTTCCTCTTCAGGCTTTCCTACTCTCAGTAATAATTAAAATCCAAAGGCCAGGTTTTGAAACTCTTCCAAGACACACTATCTCATTGCTACCCCAGAAATGTCAAGGGTGCACAAGGGTAATTCTTCAAAGAACGTCAGAAAAAGTGCAGTCTCGGGACCATGTCAATAAGAATCTAAATTACTTATTTGTTCAAGTAACAACTATGTTTAATTGCAAATCCAAGAGAAAACTATAACTTCTACATACCCGTGCCTTAAAAAAAATTAAAAATATATAAAACAACAACAACAAACAAACAAAACAGTCAGAGCGATGAGAAGGGGAAAATGCAGACAGAATTCTCACATTTTAGATATTTTTTCATTAGAGCAGAAATAGAAATTAAACTGATGAACAAAAATATTTCAGTTCAACTGCATGATTTCTACCCCTATCTTGACTTCTACCATCCATTTAAAAATTCAAAGTAAGATATTAAGAAATTATGTTCCTTCATTATTAAACTATAACAATGTTTTCACTATAAAAAGCTAATATGTAGATTCTTCCTGATGAATCTGAGCCTGTCTACCACAAGAGCTAGTGTCCATTTCACAATTTGCCCTAAGGATAGGTAAAAAAATAAAATAAAAGCCTATTACAGCCTTGTGCCAGGAGACACAGAGTAGGACTGTAATGAAGATTTGTTTTTACATTTCTGTCTATCTGCAACAATAACAAACAGCACAAAACATACTCTATAACTTACTGCATTAAAGAACAGCAATTGGCTTTTCAACTGCCTTTTACTGGTGGTCTAAGTAGGTGTCTCTTCTCAGATTTCCATTCCCCATACTGCTTGGTATTTCAAGAGAACTTTGAAAACCTGCTTATGCAAGGGAGGACACGCTCCACTTCTGACTCTGGGAGACAGAAAATGAAGTGTTTCTAAAACCATTTCCAGGATGGTGGTTAAATATGGGGCACAGATTATTCTCTTAGAGAAAAGGAAGGATATAAGTCTGATTTCTGTGGTTCCAGACATTTAGATAGTCAGCAGAGTGAATCAGAAATTTTGTCCCCTTTTCCTTCTTCATCACTAGGGTATTTTGGGTTTAAAAGTGTAGATGAAGACACTTCCACTAGTGTGAAAGCTAAACTACAAGGAAATATTTTCCTTATATTTAACTTTTATCTCAGTTTCTAAGAGAGTAAATGTTATGCTCTCTCTTCCTCAAAATACCCCTTGATTATGACTTTGCCCCGATCTTCACCTGCCAGTAATTCACGGTTGGTTTTGTGGGAGTCTATTAATGTTCTCATTGAAGTCAATGCAGAAAACTAATGCAACTAACAACTTCTATTGCAATAAAGACATGAAGCTTCTGACACATAAATTTATCCTGCAAATCAGTCACTTCTATCTACCAGCTGATGTTTTTTTTAACTTTGCATTCCTTTGAGCTACCTCTAATTTCTCATTCCGTTTCTGATAATGAAGTGATCAGAAAGGGATGTAACATTACAGGTTAAGTCATCTGAAGTGAATAGGCAACAAAGGCCTCTAAGCATACAATTCCAAACTGTGCTAGTTCTTTTGTCTCCTTATTGCATGTTTTTCAGGTTTCTGCTTTCTACCAGTTGTATATTTACATAAACTTTGTACTTTTTTTTTATCAGGTGGATTGCTATACTCTTGCACTTTTTACATCATGAGGGTATTGATGATTCAAAGGTGATCTAAAATATTTTTACCTCACCTTCTCTCTGGTTTACTGATATCTGAAGGGTTTTTTTAGCTTGCTTTTCCACATGTACTATCAATGTGCTTTTCAGCCCCTTCCCATAGATAATTCAAGACTGCATTAAATGCATTTGAGCCTAGGACTAAGTTACTGTTTGTAAAATTTGGAAAAATTTTACCAGAAACATTCTTTACATGAACCACTATTAGTTTCATATTTAAATAACTCACGACTTGGGCATTGTGAATTCACACCTCTTCTCTATAAGCATAATGAATTTTAATCTACAGGAACACGTTTATGGCAGTACAAAGGACCTCTGTTAAGGGAAGATCTGGCTGGGCTTTATTAGTCATTACAGACAACACAGTGCCTGCAGCACAGATACAGCACTAAATGGCTCTCTTTGTGATGCTGAAGAGTTCAGTTTGAGCTGCTAATTTCCAGTATTATTCTAAAGACTTCTGGCCAGGTTGCAAAACTGAAAGCTCAAAATCTGTGTTTCTGTGTTCCATGGATTTGGAGATAAAAATATTATTTTGTTAAATTTTTAATATTTTTTTAAAAGGAACTTTTATGCTTATTTCCTCCACCTTCAATGATTTTTTCCCTTTAATTTTCAACTTAGGGATTTTGGATATTTTTTTTTCCTAGGCTCTCCAGAAATTAGTTTTCATTTTCATTACATTTCAAACAGGCCATTAATCTGTTTCACTAATTGCTTAAGTCCTTACTTTATTCTAAATTCTCATGAATTTTAGCTTATGCATTCATGTGTCTAATCCTCGGCATTTCCCCACCACGACCACAAGGAGTAATAGCCATGTTCAGAAGTCACTTGATGAAAATACTATTCCCAAAAATAAGATATTATTATCCTGCATTCCTACCTTACCAATACAAACTCCAGTTGTTCCTGTCTGATCAAACAGTAAATCATTGCTGATAACAGCTTTATTAAATATGTAAGGTATATATGGCCATAGTTACACACAGTTTGAAAGATTTAACATTTTCCTCACAATAAGAAATGAAAATATTTAGTATTTTAAGTTGCATATGCACATATATTTGTACAGTTTTATATATATATTAAATGCAAATATAATCACATTTGTAACGGACTGGAGTTAAAAAGTGTTCTTGTAACTCAGAATAATTTTGAATTTTCCAGTTTTGATTTGACCTTGTTTTACAATTAAAAAAAAAAAAAAAAAATTTTCCAAGGCTTTACCTAGGTTTGTAATTCTGCCAAATACCATTACAAGCACAGTGCAACTGCTCCACAATGGGTCCAGCTCTACGGAGCAAAGAGGCAAACAATCTCTAGCAAAGCAGTAAGATACTACGTACTGTTGACTGACCTTTCTCTAATTGTGTATGCTTTACAAATAAACCACAGGGACAAGGGAGGTAGGAAGGTCTCTCTTCTGCATCCTTACAAAATGAGTTTCTTTTTAAAGTGAAACAGCATTATTGATCAAAGCAAAGGGTAACACGGTATGTAAAGAAGAAACAGCTGGCAGTCACCTTTCTGTCACTCACTCACACACTTGCACGCAGACCCACACTTATTAAAAACAGGTCAGATCAGATTCCAGGTTCGCCCTGCAAAATTAATGACAACCTTGCAATAAAGTAACAGCATGAATTTGAGCCTTGTAATACAACGTGATTACTAGCTTTTTTATTAGCTGGGTTTGAGCAGCAGGCAGGGCCGGCTGGTATTTGACACACAAACAGGGATGTTACCAGGTGCGCTGCTCTAAAGTGTCACATCAAAGTCGCAGCCCTGCTGGCTTGGTTTACACCTGAGCCAATTAGCCTGGGAGATCAGAAGAGGCTGAAAAGGAATACGTCGTCTTGTTTTTGTGCTGGAGAGAATCACTTGATCCCAAGTAAGATGATACAAGGAGAACAATAGTAGATAAAGTATGGCAAAGGCAGAAGTGGGCACGAGGCAGGGGAATCAGCAAGAGGCTGCGATAAGAGGACTATCAACAAATAAAAAGCAAAGTGAAAGGCAAAAGTGCCATATGCCTGTCCCTCTCTCAGTGTGTTTGTCAGTCTTTTGTTGGCAACAAAGGGGCTAATTGAAATGAAACAATCTCCAGTCTGTTTGCTGGCACATCAAATATGCTGTAAGATCTGTTGGTTCTTGCTCCTCCTGAATTATTGAAGAAGTACGGCTTCTAGAGAAAAAAAAAAAAAAAAAAGGAAAGTGGAGGGTTCTTCAAAATACATTGGTTTTTTTTCCGTGATGGGTTTTGTATTTTTAAGTGCTCTCTTCTGGCTTCCATGGATTTTGTTAGGAGTAATGTAATAGCAGGCCTGTACAGAAGACATTAAGAATTCAAACCACACTGGTTAACCAGGGTACCCCCATTCCAGGTGTCTGCTCATCAGCATTCAGATACTTTGAAATGTCTTTAGTGTGACAAACTCCTTTATGGCAGGAAAGAAGGTTTTCAGCTGTGAGTTTTGCCTTCTTTTTTCTTTCTTTTACAAATGAAAACAGTTTAAGAAAACAGAAACAAAAACTATTTCAAGGCTGTAAAATCAAAAAGTATTCTTTTTTTATACTTAGTTTATTTGGCAGTGACATTCTCATTACATAAACATGAAAAGCAAATGCTGCAGTATGTTAAGGCAGACTTAAAACTGACCTGGTTAAAGTTGAAAAGCTGACATAATTGAAACAGATGTTTGCAAATGTGTTTTAGTATTCATCAAGATGTATTTTTTTTTTCCCCAATTTACTCAAAAATCAGATGAAAAAACAAGAGGTTACCTTAACTCTTTCACATGGAAAAAAAATGGGAAACTGCTAATTCAATGAATCTTCATCTTGTAGGGTATGAATTGCAGGTAAATAACTTTACCTTTTCATGAGACATCTTCCTCAGGAGATGATCACATTTATTCTCAAAACATCTTATTTTCAGCATGGATTTTCAATATTTAATTATAACTATTACTGAGACTGATTGATATAATAAAAATTGCAAATCAAGGGGTTCTGTAAGAGAGTGCTGGAAAACTTCTTACCCCACAGAAGGAATGGCAAAAGAATGTCTTCCATGAAGCAGCAGTGTTTCTAGTAGAACATTTTATTTGTAATGCAGTGGGAGATCAAAGAGCTGAGACCCAGAGCAGCCATGTGGTGAGGTGATGTGCTAGCCAGAGGCTGGAATTATTCTCAGTAGACACTCTCAGCTCACCCTCAACAAGCATTGACCACTGCCCTCAACAGTGGATGGGCAAAAGGAAGCGGCCTAGTTGCTGCTGGGCTAGAAAAGCTGTGAGATATGATCTTCTGTCTTGATTGTTTGTGGTTTCCAGACAAATATTTTCTAACCCTCTCTCTATTCTTCCCCAAGTCACCTGAAGACCAGCAACAGCTCCTCAAGACAATCTGAAAAGGATGATGACTAAGCCCATGCCTGAGATTTGGGTTCTCAAGCTTTCCGACTCTGTAAAAGACAGGTGCTCTTACCATAGCCAGGACACACTATGAGTGAATCACGGAATGGCAGAATTTTTTTAGTTGGCAGGCACCTTAAAGATCATCGACACCTTTCACTAGAACAGGTTGCTCAGAGCCCCAGCCAGCCAGCCCTTAAACACCTCCAGGGATGGAGTTCCCACATTTCTGGGCAGCCTGTTCCAGTGTCTCACCACTGAAGAATTTATGACTGATCTCTAACCTAAATCTCTCTTCTTTCAGCTTAAAACCATTACCCCTTGTCCTTTCACTGTAAGCCCCTGTAAAAAGTCTTTCCCCAGCTTTCCTGTAGACTGCCTTCAGGAACTGGAAGGCCACTATGAGGTCCCCCTGGAGCTTTCTCTTCTTCAGGCTGAACAACCCCAAATCCCCCAGCCTGTCCTCATGAGAGAGGTGCTCCAGCCCTTGGATCATTTTTATGGCCCTTCTCTGGACGTGTTCCAACAGGTCCACATCTTTCTTGCGCTGGTGGCACCAGGGCTGGATGCAGTATTCTAGCTGAGTACTCACCAGGGCAGAGTAGAGGGTCAGAATCACCTCTCTTGATCTGCTGGCCACACTTCTTTTGATACAGCACAGGATGGAGTTGACCTTCTGGGTTGCAACTGCATCTCGGGGGCTCATGTCCAGCTTTTGATCCACTAGTAGCCCCAGGTCCTTTTCCAGAGGGTTGCTCTCAAGTGTGACCTCCTCTAGCCTGTATTCACATCTTGGGTTACCTCGACCCAGGTGCAGGACTCTGCACTTGGCCTTGTTGAACCTCATGAGGTTCACCTGGGCCCACTTCTCTACCTTGTCCAGGTCCCTCTGGATGGCATCCTGTCCCTCTGGCATATCGATTGCACCACCCAGCTTGGTGTCATCAGCAAACTTGCTGAGGGTGCTCTCAATGTCATCATCAATATTGTTAATGAAGATTTTAAACAACAGTGGGCCCAGCACTGTCCCCTGAGGGACACTTGTCACTGCTTTCCATCTGGACTTAGAGCCGTTGACCACTACCCTCCTACTACTCCTTATCCACTGAATAGTCCACCTAACTGTGGCTATGATCATGTCTCACAAGTGCCTAATTTTCTGTACCTTGTATCACTTTGGCTAGGGATATGTGGAATAGAAAACTCTACAAAGTCAACCACCAGGAAGAGTCTTGTCTTTATGCCTTGCACATAAAGTGCCACAGGTAAATCTTTTGCTTCTTCATCTTTGTGGGTGTGTAATCCTCCACTGTAGCTACATGTAGGGAAGTTTAGGTACCTCAGGTATTTGCTGACCCTCTGCAACATAAAAGAGATGTGCAACACTCTGTGGGGGTTTTATGTTGTGCATAGGAACTGTTACCTTAGCTTTGACACAGACAGCTGTTCCTCATCTTAACAGACCTGGAACCTTCTAAAGAAAGAGTTCTAGTTTTTTTCAGATTTATTTCCTTCCTTTAGGATCTCTGTCAGAAAAATGGGTATGTTCTCAATCAATGCATTATGCATAGCTAAATCTAGGACACATCCTCTGGATGCCCAAATTACTGCCATTGTACAAAATACACTGTGTAGGAAATCTCAATTCACACTCATTTAATTAATTACAGCCAGCTGATATTACTTTCACCAAGAGTTTAATCAGTTCCTCCAGTATATAGAACTGATTGCATATAGGTGTGAATTCAATGTTGGATTTTTAATGCTTGCAGTCTTGCAGGAGATTTATGTATTTGAAAGTTCTTACATAGAAATATTTGAAAATTATTATGATGTTAGCTTGAAGGACTTGAGAATATAGTCAAAAATTACCACAATAAATATTTATTCACAAAATTTTTAAGTTTATTTATTTTTCAAATCTTAGACTTTGAAAATATCTGAGTATTTCACTTATTGTCCAGCAAAATCTTGCTATAACACACAACTATGAGTGCTTGTCATCCCTCTAATGATTTTTCATTCACTGGCTAGAGTCACCTTAATATGACAGAGGAGCAGATTTGTCAGAGAAAATAACTCTTACAAGCCTTGTCAAAATAGATATTGGTAGACATTTATTACTGTCCCAACTGAAGAAAAGGCTTACATGGAGACAATCCACAGAGAAAGGAACCCACAAAAAGCTCCCACTCTGGGAAAACTTCAATCATATATTCCATCACAGACTGCACCTTCTTAAATGCCCATTTCATCAGCCTTTGGTGTGAATCAATAAAAATGAGTGTCTACACTTTTTATGCACAGAGAACTACTTACATACTTTTTTTTTTTTTTTTTCCTCCAGGCTTTTACTAAATTTCCCTTTTTCTTTTAGGATTTTTCTTTTCATATAAAAGAGAAGGGTTAGAGGAGATAGGAGTCATGGGGAAAAAACAAATTATAAACCAAAGAAGCATGTCCTCCAAGTATTCTTTAGAATCTGAACTGCAAAATATTTCATTGGTAGATTTAGAAGTTTTCAGCAATTTTAATAGTTTGTGTCATCATACAAAAAATATACAGGTAACTCCAGAATTTTTTTTTATTCTCATTTGTTTCAAGACAGTCCTACTAACACTGTTTCCACAGCATGTAATTCTGCTCTCTGCAATCTGCAACCAGCTTGCTCCATCATACTGAAACAATTCAATTTCATAGGACTAAAGACTAGTTTTTCCAGCATTGCTATCATTATGTTAAACTTGACCCACTGCTGATTACTGAAAGTTGTGATGTTTTAAATCACTTCACTTTAGCCACTTAGTTCATAAAGACTTGTAGCTATGTAATAGACAGGTGACATCTGCTGTATGAGTTTTTTAATACCTGAAAGACAATATACAATATATTTTGTACTACTGCTCAAGTGGTTTTTTTTCAATATAGTCTAAATTAAGAGAGAGTGTAAACAGCAAAACCAGGTTGGCTGGAGTCAAAACCCTCCCAAAAAATCAATTAATGCTCCTCTACTCCCCTTAATGCTTTTAAATTAGATTAACAGAATGCTGACCCTTCTTTAATAAAGCCAAGTTTCACCCTGTGGTATGCATCTAGATACTAATATCAAAGAAACAAGCCTGACAAAGGGAGGATAAAACTAACCAGTAGGCCTTGGTTCCCTGCTATTAGGATAATTGCTCAGGCTGTAGAGATGTTAAATTATGTTAAATATGTAGACTTACTTTTTTTTTTTTTTAAACAGACTGTGTTTGGAAAGAACTCACTGGGAGAAACTTTTGTATATTCTCTGATTGTTCCATTTTAAAGAACTTAGATCTGGAACTAAATAATTAACAGTATGTTTTCAATATGAAGCAGTAGGAAAAAGGCTATATGCAGCCAGTTTTCTATTGTTATTTTTTTCTAAACCATCATATTTCAAATGACACCAAAAACCCTCAGAAGCTGGAATAACATAAAGAAGTCCCAACAAACAGCTGAAAATAAGCAGCTGCATCGTGTATGTATGTGACTACAACACTTATAGTATGCGTGACAAAAAATATAATGGACTTCATTTATTAAAACAATATGCTGAGATTTGGAAAAAGACAAAATAGAAGTGAAGTGCCAAGTCCAGGAACTCAAGAATTGCACTACTGCTGACATTATTTTATCATCTCCACAGCTGTATAAAAAAGTGCAGTAATTTCTTTACCTGCTCTGTGATGATATATTGCAAAAACTTATCCCAAGAAACATAATTTCAGTACAAAATAGAACTTTGTTCACTGCACTGAACTTCTGGTCATGCCATACCATATTACCCTCCACTGTCTTTCTACAGGGTTTTTTTCCTTGGTGTAAACATTCTTTCTATTAAGACTCTTTTCTGATAGTCAGAAGGTTGTGGTGAAAAATCCATCATCTCCTTGCCTGTCTGCAGAGGAGAATAGGGAGAATCTAAAATTTCTAGCCACAAGCTTCCCATATTTTCAAAAATCTGGTAAAAGAGGTAAATTATTTTTTTCCTTGGTAGCTTAAGAGTGAAGAGTGACTATCACCTGTACACAGAAAGCTTTGTTTTCTTCTCAGTGTTCTTTTCTTGATTTGACATCCAGTTTATATGGACAAATGAGCTTTTCAAGTGAAAAGTCACGACATGTAAAAATGTATCGGTGAAAATGTGTTTATGCATATCTTAAATTAGGTTGGTGGGTGTTTTACATCATTGAAAAGACAGCTCAAAATGGTGGCTTTGAACAGATGTTTCCAGCCACTTTCAGACACCTTTAAAAACAACTGCCTGGTAGGCAGCCTCAAGCTATTTGTCATACTAAAGGGGCTGATGAAACGGACCATGAAGCAGTAGAGCTCCCCAGAACTCCTCTAATGGCTTTCAGAGAGGTTCCACTATTAACACTAGTACTTGTTGCCTGCTGAGATAAAGATACAGGACCATTAACCCCATATACTCCCAGCCTGGGTTCATCTTGCCAAACTTTGAATGTTTAATGATGGGGCCTCAGTTAGGAATGTCATCAACCATGTTTTCCCTACAGTCAATAGACAGACATGCTTATCCTTTGAAAAATTAGTCACATCTTAAGTGGGCTCAAACATTACTGGAAGGATCAGCTCCTGAGCAGGGGAGCCAAGGAACTCAGGTTGTGTTCCTTACAGATTGGCTAAAGACAGGGCTCTGCCTCCTCCTGCCACCTCTGAAGCACATCAGACTACAGCCGCTCTGGGGCAGTGTACTGCTCTTCCTTTTCCTTTTGTTTGTTGTCTTCAACCTGAATTTTCTACTTCCTGAAACTTCATACTTTCTCCCATGCTGGAAGTTTCTCTCCATGACCATAGTATTGCTTGTTCTTCACAAAGTTCCCCTTTATTACCATTTTAGTCCAGCTTAATTTTCCGCTTTGGCAGCATTTTTAACCAGACCCTTCAGGTCAGCATTGACTGTTCCCTGCTGGGGGCTACTGTCAGCTCTCCAGTGAATTCCTTGCTTGGACCTTCTACATTGTTCTTTGGAGGCTTCAGGCTGTCTCCACTGACTAGGTTCTAGGACTTCCAGGGAATTTTAATTGCTGAGTGTGACATGCTGAGCTGTTGTATTCATTATTTGGCTCTTCCTCTGTGTGCAGTGGTTAGTGGAATGTGCTGTCCATTTCGAAATTCATGACCATGTAATTTAAGACTGTTCCCTTATACTGCCTGTGGCATATCTGTATTGGCACACCCTGACTAGAAGTCTGTTAGCTCCTTGTACTGTCAATTATGACCCACTAAACTAACTTAAAAATGATGGTTGATGTAGTTCTTAAAAAGTATACTACAGGGGAAATATTTGAGTGTACTATGTCAGGTAGTGTGTTAATAAGTATCCTGTATTTCTTCCTTAAATAATCTGTGAAAGATAGTATAATGAAATGTCAACAGTTGAATGCATTTTAAATAGTCCTAATTAAACTTATTTACATCAGTCTCTGAAACCAATGATGGAAGGATTTATAATATTTATTTATTTTTTAAAATAATTGTTTCTAGCAGTTAGAGGAAGCTAGGAAGAGCAAAGCTGAAAAGGAAATAAATAGTTTATTTCTAGAGTGAAACCAATCACTCTGGCAGTATGGCAAAACGACTTAGGGAGAGGAAGCTTATCAGCTCTCCCTCATTCAGACCCAAGAGTAAAGTAAACTTGACTTGTAAAATGGCATCCATAACTGTTTAGGATCTCTCAGAAGACAAAAAACATACGTTCTGGTGCACTATGGAAAAAAATAATCGATTTCTGATACATGTTCTGAAACAATATTTTAACCCTTTTTTAAACATTCTTTTAAAACCAACCCAACAAAAAGATTTAGCTAAACCACCTCCTTAGCTACAAAGAATAAAATGAAGATTTATTTTAACTTCCTCCTGATGTCCTTGATTCCTGGTCTTCCCTTTAGGGTTTTCTATGTTACAGAGTGAAATGTGGTTAACACAGTCACTAATGCACTTGACTTCCTTATTCCCCTCTGGAACATATTTTACTTCAACAGATGTTTTCAAAATAATTAAATGGTGGTAAGCATGCATTATTGACAATATCTGATGCCACTCTAATGCACTCCACATTTAAGCATTTGTCACCAGCAGGGCTTTATGTTCAGGAATGTTGTGCTCTTTATAAATAACTTCTGTAAAGTATCTGGATTGTAAATTTTTAAAAAATAGGGAAACTCTGGTATCTGCTAAATATTAATAAACCATGAATACAGCCTCCATTCTGTTGTTATGGTAACTGAAGTTTGGCTGTTATTGTTAGTTTATTGCTCTTCAAAGTAGAAGACAATACATCTCAAAGATCCTGTCCTGAGCAATTATGAATGAAAGTATTTAGTCCCTGAATTGTGAAAGAACAATTATATTTTTTGTGAAAAATTACACAGTGGCTGCTAAAATCTTCTGATAAAATGAAGTGCTAAATATTGATGTGATATCTATGACTGGTATTAGTTAAATGGCATTAGAGCTTGTCCATATACCTATACACAGTGAAGAGGTTTTTTTGTCCTTTTTACTTATACTTGAAAGAAAAAAGGGAAAGGAAAATGAAAATTATCCAGCCTTTGCCATTACATTATTAGTTTATCTAAAAATTCAGAAAATATCACTACTGCACTGTAATAAAATTATATTAGGTGTCCAAGCTAAAATAAAGTGAAGTTAGATTTTTTCTCTTATTAGGATTTAATGATATTATTATAATTAAGCTTCTCATTAATTTTTTCATGCTTTATATTGAGTTACTGTCCCCTGCAGATTTGAAATGAAATGATCATATAATTACAGCAGTCCATTTTTAAATGAGGATATTTGGAATGTAGGTTTGCACCTAGGGTTTTCTGAAATTATAAATCATGAGTAGAATTACAAGATTGCTCATTTCTGTTGAACCTCATAATTAGAAAGAAGTGCAGAAAGAATGTTATACTTAAAAATCATGGATAAAAACGTCTGATGCCCAAGTAGAGGCACAATGAAAGTGAATATATATTTGTAGACATTTACATCAGCATTAAGCACAACTAGTACTGGTACTTGCTATATTTATAATGCAAAAAGAAAATTCCCAAGATTATCATATTTCCCATCTCTGTCATGTCTCTGAGTGAAATTCTGAGTCTGAAGCTATCATATATTTGGGATCTTTTAATTTTTCTTGTAGACTTCGTATCATTGTGATTCTGCTGATACAAAAATGTGAAAACACATTAGTGTTTTAAAAGTAAGATGGTAAAAAAAGAAATTAATATTCTTTGTCAATAAGTATTGTGTCAGACTGACAGATAACAGAAGATGCATTTATCTCTTGGATATATAAATTCAAGTACTGTGTCCCTGTATGTTCATTCTATGAATTACTCAGAAAAAAGAATATATTAAAAATTAAGCACTTGGACAAAGTATATGAACCATACACTGTCAGCTGGCAGTAATAGCAAGAAAAAAAACATCAAGAAACAAACTTCCTGAAAAAATGTTCAAAACAAAAGGCAGATGTCAATTCCCAAGACTAAAACAATGCCTTTGTATGACATTCCTGAAGAAAAAAGTCATTGTTGGAAGAAAGCGTTTAGAACATGATAATAAAAACTAACAGAGTAAGCTAATGTTCCCAAATTAAAAAGTAGGCCATATTACATATCAGACTTCAGTCACTACTTAGTTCATATAGAAAACAATGGCAAAATGCTAATTATATCAGCTGATACAGAAAAGGTCTGCAAGGTGACATCAGTACAAGTCACTACTTTCCAATCAACTTGAAAACATTAGTAGTGTTCATGTATTAAGAAAATTCAAATATTCTTTCCCTAAGCAACAGATTAAGTCAGCTCAAGTTCCTATTGCTAAAATGAAAAAATGGTGAAAACAATGAGGATGTGACGAATATACAGGAAACACTTTTAAAAATTATGGAGAAAGTAGGACAAAACACTACTGCAGTCTCTAAAAGGAAATGAAAATAACATTATTACAGCATAAAAAAAACCACAAACAAAACCAAACAAACAACCAATCAAACAAAAAAACCCTTTAAACAAAATGAGAGTAACTCTCATTAGATCTTTGAAGAGAAACTTAAAGCATATACAATTTATACAACTTGTAGAAAAAAGTAGTAAATGTGAAGCAATGAAAAAAAAACCAAAGCAGAATAAGACAATAATTATAAGAGGTAAAAGAAAATAATCCCATAATAAAATGTATTTTAAAAAATGGTAGAGAAGCTAATGAAAATTCTGACAGCTCTCACTAGCAGCTTAGTTAAAACTGGTATGTGAACCTTTCATTATAGGGTACTTTTCTGTACATACTATGTTGAGGAAAATGCAACACCACTTTCAGTCAGTATGCAACACGGGAATATTGCCAGCAATAATGTGGTTTTAGCACCCTATTAGTGATATTAGCCCAACTAGGAAAAAAAGCAGTGGCTTTCACTTTGTGGCCATATCTTTTCTGCAGAGAGCCCTAAACACAAAACATCAAAAAGTCACTATAAAATCCTTTTGAGACTTCACATGGCATCTGGAAAGACAGGTGGAAGCCAGAAAAATAGCTGCCTTAAGATTCCAGAAGATCTAAATGCCAAAATAAAAAAACCACACCCTACCATAGGCATTACTTGTTCAGTGAATCTGTGTTAGACAGAGATATCAGCTGGTGACAGAGACCAGAGACCACATGGGAAGTATAGAATAAAGCAATGCCAGTTGTTACAGATTCTCACAGACCATGGGGCCAAGGCTCCATGAAGGTCCCCCTTCACTGACAGATGGACATTTCCATCAAAATCCAACTCTTGCTAAAAATGTCAATTAAAATATTCCATGTTTCAATAATGCCCTGAATGAGCACTCTTGTACCAAGTTTCATATGAAATAGTGCCAGACACAGCCCATATCAATCCATGAGATTGTGTACATCTTCTCTGAGCTTCCCAGGTGACTCTTGAAAATAGAGATCATCCCTTAGTCCTTTGCTTTCTCCACTTATTTTCAGATTGCAGCGTATCTGTGGAGAACGAAAGGTTGTGGCAGAAGCATTTGTTGTATGTGTGACTGTGCTCACTGTGCTCAGTGAGCAAAAATTAAGAGTTGTTTTTTTTTTTTTAATTTTGTTTCACTGAGTGGTAGGACCAGAGAGTCAGAGGTGTATGATGCAACCTATTAGTGAAAAATAACCACAACAAACCTAAACACATTTCAAATTTTAAAGTTTAGAAATTTTACCTCAACAGTATCATGTCAAATAGTCCGAAATTCATGCCAAAGTATGGAAATGCAAAGAATAGAAAAAAGAAAAAATATATATTTTTTTTAAAAAGCACAAAGTATTTTCCAACTGTCCCTTTTTCATCAAAATGTCTCTTCTTCAGGCAGAAGACTTCAGGTCAATTTTCAGTGTCAAGCTATCCTTCTTATTGTGAGGAAAAGGTTATTTCTGTCATTCAGCTCTAAATGTGACAAAATACGTGAAGTCCCTAAAGAGAAAAAGGAGAGTCATGATGGGAAATATACGTTTTTGTTGACATTCTCAGATTACAGGGTAGCTGGGCAGTCAAAGACAGATGCTTTTGACCACACAGGTCAGCAATGCAGCTGATGTGCTGTATCCCACTTCACTGGGCTGGGTCATGGTCTACTCAGGCTCAGGCAGAACAGTTTTAGTCAGCCACTGAGATGGTGTGCTTTGACACAGCAGGTCTTTAGATTAGGTGACAGAATAAGAAGAGAAGTGACTGAAAACATCAGAGGGTGTCTTAACATTTTTTTCAGGCTAGTTCAGAGATGATGGTGATACTTTAACAACGTATTGAGCTACCAGTTGTGAAAGAAAGGCAAAGTGTCACAATGAAGCAGAAACCCACTGCTTTTTCCCTTTTACTGCAAGTTCTTTATTTTTTTAAGTTCTTCTGAACATTTTGAAACAACAATAAAAAACAAACCAGCCAAAGAAAAAAAGACTAAAACATATTGCCCATTCATGTTACCATAACAAGCTATTTTTAATTTGTACTTTCTGGTCCCACACTCCTGGTTTTATGAGAAACAATCTCAATAAGCAGTACGGTCACACACATTAATAGGCTTTCTGATTTGTTTTTGGGTTTTTTTGGTTGGTTTTTTTTGGTTGTTTTGTTGTTGTTGTTGTTGTTGCTCTGTTTTGGTTTTTTCCCCCTTGACTGTTCTAATAGTAGTCTTCTGTTGATGTCTTTCCTATAGTTTTATTCAAAACTGAGATAGGACTTATAAACACCTGTTATTATAAACATGTTAGAAAGAAGAATTTCAAATGCTCATTAGGGGCACCACTCTCCAAGGAGGTAAATGAAGACAAATTGATGAACCAATAAAAAAAGCATGGTGTCACAATTCCAGCTCTACAGCAGAAAGGCAGACAGTACTGAGGTGGAGATGGAAATACGTCAAATCCTATATAATTACATCTATCCACCACTTAATGAGGCTGTAAACTGACTGTGATTTTATTTGCTTATTCTCTGATTTGAAAGTAAAAGAAGTATGTGTTTGCATATCATAATCCATTTTCTTCTCTTTTTTTTTTTTTAATTTGTTCTTGGCTTTCATTGCCATGTTTGATGCTTAAAAATAGTCATTGCTCCACTTCCAAATGAAGCTTAAAACTTTTTCCAACAAAGAGCAGAAGGTCTTCTCATAAGGAAAAAATTATGTCACAACAAAAAGGATAAAAGACAGGCCAGTTGATAAAACCTCTTTCTGTGTTTGCTCTCAAATTCTTTGCTTTTATGTCTTAATTATATCCATTATATCCATCTTAATTATATAGTACACAGTTTTTCTTCTACTGGTTTGTAAAGCGGGCTTATAGTTAATTTATAAACCATTCTAATTAGTAGAGATGAGCAAGCACTGAAAACCCCACATGATGAGAAATCTTCCCTATAAAAATATTTCAAGTTCTCCAAGTTTGTCAGGAACATACTGCTCTAGCAAATATAGTTAAAAAACACAGCCCACTTGAAAGTTGGGGGTAAAAATAAAGCAGTGACAAATGATAGAAATGAAACTGTGAGGTAATTAGTTCTCTGATTGTAGCCTCAGCTTAGAGAAGTCCAAATATTTCTGATGTGTTGCAAAGGATCTTGGAGAAGTTTAAGTCTTACCCCTGCTCCTGCCCACATTGGCAGAATTCCTCTCTGCAGCCAGCTGCACGATGAGTTTGGGTTGGACCTATCCTGAATGTTGAACTGGTTTCCACAACGAAGGGGGATGGAGGCCAGGAACACATCCACCTGCTGAAAGCAGGAGGACTATTGACATGTTACAGACCTGCAAACAAAACCTGCCCTATGTAACCCCTTTGCTTCTGTGCATGTGGAGGCCATCACCCTCTTCATGTCACTGACACCAACTGCAGGTGGCATTCGTTAGTGAGGGAAGTCAAAGCTACATGTCAAAGAGTTGTTTTTGAAGAGAACATTTACGGTAATGGCTAAAATGGTAATCACCTGTTATGTGACTGAAGGAAGACTTTCTCAACAATCTCAAACAGTTGGAACTGGTGCAAGAAGAGGACAAGATGATGCTAAAAAGGCAAAATAAAATGACTGCTGTGAGTATGAACAGTATAGAGAAGAAGCAAGAGGCATGAGGGATGAGGGGTCCTGAGATAACTGACAAAGGATAATGTGCCACCCCATGCAACTTACAGAGGCTAAGACTCAAGGTACCCTAAATTCTAATGGTAGTTAGTATGGGATTTAAATATGTATATATATTCACGCCATTCTTTCGTTTGCCTTTCTGTATTTGTTTGAAACTCTTTGATGTCTTCACATGACATGTTCAGGTTTTGTTTTATTTTTCCTACATGAGAAAAAGTCTTTTAATGTTTGTATTTTTATGAATGAATGCAGAGATTCTGACACTACCCACAGGGTCTAAGAGGTGGGACTTTCAGCAAAAACTTGTGAAAATCTTAAAAGAATTCACAACCTTTACACACAAAATCCATCTTTAATTTTTACCTAACTTGTTACTATTTCACATTTCTTAGACATTTTTAGTGCTTCAGAGGCATCTAATGTTTTTAGTCTCACCAGCCAAAAGCTAATGTCTGTGTCCCCATCTAATCCAAGAAAAATATCAAATCTAGGATTGCTCTTTGCATACATCCAAAATTCTGCCCCAATTTGGCGAACTACCGATGCATGTCAGAAGACAGGAGAGGCAATAATAACAGGAAAGAAGACAGAATTATGAGGATAATACCAAGAAATGAAAGCATGCAGGAGGTAAAAAACAGAACAAAGAAAAAACCCCAAACCAAACCAAAAACAAAACAAAAAAACCTCAAAGAAAACCAAAGCCAGACAGATGGTCAGGCATGAGAGAACATTAATTTTTATATTCAGACAATAATGTGATTAATGTTTATATTTCCAGATACAAATTTGGAAGTATGCTCCAAACTTCATAAGCAGAGTGTTAGTTACTGGAGTGCCTGTGTGGAAATACAGGGTTCCTTCTTGTAATTACTTACAGCTAATGTTAACTATTTTCAATGATGTCACACTGTTGCCAGCTTCATCAAAATTCTTCATTGCAGAGGTAACACTCAAACTTCACTTTTGTGAGAGTGGTAGCCCCACCATGTGGAAAGTCAGCTGGATTGACTATCAATCTTGAGGGGAAAGGAAATGTCATCATCTTACCCTTACATGAATACCTAAGCCCTAACCATAGCTAAGCCATTAAAGCTGTTGGACATCAAAACCAAAAGAAAGCACTTCCCAGAGATCTTATTCCTTCACTATAAGCATGTCTCTAAATGGCTTTGATATTATTATTAGATTAAGTGAAAAAAAGTATTTATCTTTACGTAAAACACATATATTTTGAAAATAGGCCTTCATTATAGTCTTATGCTAACCTGAAAGAGTGTGCTACTCTGAAAAGAAAGTCTAAACTTTTTATGCTATAGTGGCACTACTGTTCTTATTCTTACAGTGACCAGGAAAAACCCAACTACACCTGCAGAATATTTAGTTTTTCATGAGGAAGGTAGCTGTGACTTTTTGCCAGGGCATTACTTTAACTTTATCCAAAACACCACATCAGATATGGATACGATATGTAAGTACAACTAAATTTCAAACAAAAGCAGAGAAAAAAAAAAAAGGGTGGTGAGAGGAAAATAATGAAATTTAGAAAATTAGCATTAAAAATCTTTCCAAGCATTAAGATTGAGAGATCTATCAAATATCACATCCAAAATATCCAGTTTGGATGGAAATTCATAAATAGTATGTTCATAAAGATTACATTCTATGAATCAACATACATTAAAGAAAGAAATAAAATTTAAAAAGTTAAATGTACAGCTATAACCAAAAATGCACAGAAAAATAGTAAAAAAAATAGGAGAGGTAGATGTGTAGAGCCTTATTTCTGTGTAAGTACTTGCTAGATAGTGCTAAACCCTCATCAAAAGGATAATTCCTGCTGTTGGGCTTATTATTGTCAATGTTATGAAACTAGTAGACGCAGTTCATTCAGACGTTAGGACTACACTGCACCTACATGGCTCTCGCTGGTATTTCTTATTATTCCTTTGCCTTTTAGACCCTGGAACCAGACTACAGCAAACAGAAGCTGCAAGGACTTTAAATCTGGATGAGTGATCCCCCTGTCTGACTGACTGATTTCTGTCCCCTTGTCCTCAAACAAAGGAAGTCAAGGAAGCGGAGCTCTGCATGAATCCATGCTGCCTTCTTGGAGACTACTTTAAAATACAGAACTGTCTACTTTATCCTAAATAATTCAGAAAATGGGAGTAGTGCCTTAACGTCTCAGTGTAAGGCACTAGTTCCCATACTTCAGATATCATCCAAATATGTGCCAGCTTCTCTGTTCGTATTTATGTTCATTATTTGCCTTAATCTGAGTTCTTTTCATTCTTAAGCTTAAATAGAGAAGTTTTATTTTTTCTATGTGAGAGAAAATACCAAGGGCAAACAAAATGAGAGATGAGCCCTTTGGGAATTCATCATAACTTACCTCTAAAACTAATAGAACTTGCTGAGAGGGGTTTTTTTTGTTTGTTTTGTTTTGTTTTGTTTTTTTGTTGTTTTTTATTATTGATAGCTCTATCAAAATAATTATCTTTACAAAATATCGGGTCGTAGTGGAAGGTGTATGTGACGTCATAATATCCAGGGTATTTCTTTAATGTGTGACAGTTGCCTCAGATCTTTCAGATTTTTTATTTTCTGAGAGTAATAGTGCCACCAGGTTGTGAAAGCTGGCTTCTTTATTAAGCTCTTCAGAGTTTCATATGCAGGCAGCAAAATGTTTAATTTACATTTGGTTTACAGGTAGGAGCTTTGTTGGCTTAAAAGGTGATTCGGCAAGAACAACAGAAAAGACTGTATGGATATTCTCATTTATTTTACACAAGACATATTTGGTTTCAAGTCACTTACTAAACAACCATATCAAAAGCAAAGAAAAACAAAACAGAAAAAAACCACAACAAACAAACAAACAGAAAACACAGTCAAAAAAACCCAAACCACAACTGAATTAAACAGAAGTAATGCATTGATACTGTCCTTGTATTAGTCACCCATCTATACATCTATACATACAATCACACTTTGTGGATGGAATTTTAGAATCACTCTGCACTAGTAAAGAGAGACGCCAAAAGGATCTCCTCTCTGATTTCAGAGAAAAAAAATGACTGTGATATAGAAAAATAGCTGACTTTCGTTGTGGCAAAAAAGCTCTTCTTACCATAAATCAGTACTAAAACCTGTACAATGTTAAAACCAAAGCACAGACTTCAATTTCTAAAACACTAAAAGAGACAGTGAAAATATCTAGTTAATTCATGTGATATTTCCTATGCAGAAAATAGCTAGAGTCTTCACCACTAGCCTCAGGAGAAAGGAGACTAAATCCTGCAATTAATAAGGAAATTATTTTTTATCATAATTAAAGTTCCAAAATATGTTTCCTAATTCAACTAAATGTTAGCAGTGCTTTCCATAGTTGCTTGACAACATTGCATAGCACTCCTAAAGCTGCATATCTCTTTGTCATCCATGGGGAAATCATAGGTTCAACTGAAAAAAACTCTTCTCTCTCTGCTGTAGTGAAGAAATGAAGAGACAATGTGAGAAATGTAGGAAGCAATGTACCACGTGCCTCCTTGAGAACTGCAGCAAAGCAGCTCAAACTGAACATCTCCAGGTTTGCTGTGGCTGCTGTACTAGTAAAGAGGTGCTGATTGAGTGAACTCAGCTAGCACTCTCTGCCATTTTAACAGCTAAAGTTCCTACAGTTCAATTATCTACAACAGCTCTCCATAATATCACTGAGAAATAAATTACCAGCGCTCCTGCAAAACAGCTGCTTTTTCTGGAAACTAGCGGAAAGACTTTTTAATGAACATTTATGAGCCCGTCAGCTGGAGCGATCCCTTTCCCCCAAGCAGCATGGCTGCCGGGGCAGGCGCCCCGAGAGGCGTTCTACCTGAGTGCACTTTGCCAGATTGATGAGCCTCCTTCCGACAGCTGACTTTTTATGTAGAGAATTTGTTTGGCGTGCGCAAGCTGCTTACATCAATCTATTATTAAAAGGGGAGGAGGGAAGGGGCTGCGGACACTAACTTGTAGCTGTATTGCAGCTTTTCTAGCTGTGTTTGTGTATAACTAGATACATCTTTTAATCTTCCTTTTCTTCTTTCTTTCTCCCAACTCCCCTCCTCCCTCAGGAGTAGACAGTTACCCATGAAGTGGTGCCTTTCCACTTCCCAAATACTCATCTCTCCTATTTGCTCCTCCCTGGCTGCCTCTTTCCTCTCCTTCTAAGCAGTCCTTTTTTCCCCCTAAATTCTCAATGGTCCTTAGTACAAACATGCATAGAAAGGTTACTCAGCGGGTTTGCATAGTAAACACAAATGGATATTGTTCTTGACATCTTGTGAACTTGTCTCTCTCCCTTGTATCTTGAGAGAACATAGGACCTTCTGGGCCTGTACGAGCCTTGCTGCATTTTTAATGATAGTCCCTGAAATGCAGGGGAGCAAGATGTTGTCACCTCGGCATATTTTATCCCTGATCAAACATTAGTTGGCAGCTGTTCTAAACTTGTAACACTGTCTCATCTACGCCGGCTGCTGGCTTGGTTGCAAGAGCGCAAAATCTCACCCAGCTTCCTCTTTTTCACATCTCTCTCTTACTCCCTTACCTACACCTTAGAGCCCTGCTCTCCTCTTTAGCATCACAAAATCCTTTCCAGCAAACTTCAATACACAGTGGGGAGACTTAGCAAGGAGACCATTCCCCTTATGAAATAGCATTGACCAAAATCTGGGTAAATATGTCAAGACATTATAACATTTATAAACACTGAATATAATTTCACATGCACAGATAACAGCAGACATGAAGGCATGTCCTGTGTGTTATGTATGTGGCTATAATTTTTTTTTCCTTGACTAATTGCTTTGTTTTAAATGCTGTTTTTGCTGGTTTTTTTAAGAATTTAATTTTTTTGTTTAACAGTGTAATAGTTGTTTCTGAGATGGTATTCGCTGTTAAGAAAGCACCAATATGCAGGATCCTGACAGGTGTTTACAATCTTAATTTTAAAAAATCATAGATTACTAGAAGATTATAACCTTAAAGATCATATAAAGATCAAACGATTGCTTAAGACATCACCAACACTGCAGGCTTACTTAAAATTATTTTGATGGTATTGAAAAAGTATGATTTGTGTTTTGCCAGTGATTTTTCATTATCTGAGGGTCTTCATTATTAAGCTGCAGCCATGTAATTTGAAAGTGTTGCTTGTTAACACCTGAGTGTCATCCAGCAATTCTGCACTTGCAGGGAGATGATGAATGCTTTTTTCAATGGTATTTTTCAAGGCAGTGTAAGAAGCAGGATTTATGGAAGCAATCTCTAATCCTCTCGTTACTATTCTAGATTAGAAAAAGAAGTATAAAAACTCAGAAAATGCATTTAATATATCTGGCATTCACAAAGCATTATAGAACACAGCTTCTCCATTTGAAGACACTCTACTACATAATTATGTTGAGGTTTTTTCTTGATTGCAAACAAGCAACAATTGCTCTGCTGTCAGAGACCTTGCTTCAGTATCGTCTTTGCAAGTGACTTCTGCGTGTTACACCTACCTCATATGCAACTTGGTACTGGTGACCAGTGATTACAATCAGCAAATGTCAGGTTAAAAAAATTAACTGCAACTGTTGGTGTACATGGCCACTGAACAAAAAGACAGTTTTTATGCAAGATAATTTAAGACAGGTAAGATTGCTGGACACACCATAAAGATCTTGACACAATTGTCATGCTCTTTCTAACAATGTCAAGATGTTGCAGAAAAAGCGTTCACCTGCATAGGCCAATGAAATGTTAGGCAAGTTTAGAAATCCAGAGAGGATATGCTGAGATTGTGAACTCAAATTCAAATAATTTTGAGTATTATGTTATTTTTCTCCTTACTGTACTGGGGGAAGGTGCGGGGGGAGACTCTGCAGTACTTGAAAAGGTAAAGAAGGGCAACAAGGCTAATCCAGGATTAAAGAAAATGAGCTCTGAGGACAGTCAGAGATATCTTTAAACCATATGGCCTAGAGGGAAGATATTTAAAGTGGGAATCTCTTGGAAGTGTACACACTGCCAACTCAGGTTATTTTTTATTTATTTATTTTTTATTTGTACACAGGCAAGATATATATACATGCAAATAGGAAAAATGTAGTCAAGAAAGATCACGAAAATGTAGAGTGCCTTGGATCACAAATACTTCACTGTAAAATAAATGCTTGAAAGAGGTCCTTGCTAAAGGAAGCCAGGTCAGAGTTAGAAAAGCTTTACAAAGAACTAACTCTCCCTCTGATTTGTGTCTCAAATACTGTGAAAGCATCACAATTTCATTTACAAGATGATTGCAAAATCATCTTGTGAGACACTGTTGTCAGAGAACCAATTTTCTCTCTAAAAAGAATGCTGCTGTAATTCAATTTCAAGTAAGGTCTAACTTGACTAATTAGTAAATGCATTATGAGAATATTTTTCTCTCACTGCATTTTTGTTTTGTAACAAGCATTTACTGTTTTGCCCATACTCTGTTTCATCTATTCTCTTTTTCACTAAAACACTAACTTCAGCTTCAAGGAGACCTTGCGTTAATGCTTTTTTTTTCCTCAAGCTTTCCAAGTAGATATTGCCAGAGAAATGTCAATGAAAGGGCTGTTTCTGAGTTTACAGCTTTCAAAGTCCTTCTCAGGGATAGGGAATAAAAATCCGAGGAGACTGTGAGTAGAGCTCCTTTCACATGTTGTCTGATTACTTGCAACGGAGCAACAAGGAGAGAAAAAGAAGTCTTCTCTAAATAGTGTTGGGGAATAAAGGGAAGCTGAAAGAAGCTAACAGACTATTTTGATGCAGAATTTCTGAATAAAGTGAAGTCATGTGAATTTGAACACTTAACAGATAGATTAGAGCCTCAATTATCTGTGGTACTGTATGTGAACTCCAAGAAAGTTACTGTGAAAGAGGCAGCCTATGCCCTAGCAGCTCTGCCTTGAGCCTGGCAAAATGGGCCGCTGGTCTTTATTTGAGCCCTGGGACACAGATTATACAGTACTTGTTGCACTAGTAGTAATGCTGGTGGTAATGAAACAAGCTTTTGAAAAGCTCTTCAAAAGACTGTCTTTCCCTTTGACTGATCTCTTAGACTGGTAACAGCACAAGCATTTCACAGAGAGGGTTTGAATTAGATGAGGTTACAACCCAATTCAGTCAGGCCTCACGCCTGCTCATCCATTTGACTCCTCAGAAGCCTGAGTGGCAGTCTGATGGAGGATCTAAATTCCCAGGATCTTCAGCTGCTGCACAGCTTGGCAAATGTTTTCTTGTCACAATATACTCAAATATTTCCAGGGCTGCCAAGCAGATTGCACTGGGACTCTCAACACAGTCTCTTCCTCTTCTCAGTCACTACTAGCTTTCCAAGTTCTGTAAAACACTTTGCAAATAGATTCCAGGCTTGGAAAGGTAGCTCTACACATGAACAGTGGTGAAAGGTCATTCATACATAAGAACTTTTTTATGCAAAGCTGTCTAGGTGAAATTTAGGAAAAATGTTGATAACGTTAGACAATTGGAGAGTTAATAAACATCTATATTTAAACAAGATTGGGAATTCAGGCTGAAGTAGAAATGTCAGTACTAAATAAAATGACAGACCTTTTGGTTACTTTTGGTTATAATTTCTGTGACTTCATGAAAATTATCTGGTGTTTAGAGAAGTACCTTTTTTTAATGTTCACATGTACACATCCTCAGATAGCTAATATACCATAAATGAACAAACTACAATTCCAGTGGAGTAGGCAGAGATGCTACTACAGTAGACAGTTTTGCTACTAGGCTTTGGAAGTGCTGGAGGTCAGACAATCTCTGTACAGGAGAGCAACCCTGCTGATGGCTTGCCAGAGCAGGGGATGAGGTTCAGCAACCTGAGAACTCCCTTCCTCGATTTTGTCCTATCTGTCAATAAACACTATGGTTCTTGTAAAAAATATACAGGCCTTGTTCTGACAAAGGACAAGGGCATATTTTTTATCACCTCTTTTGCAGGGAAACCCAAAGCCAGGCCACACAAATGTAAGCAGGCATAGGTTTTTATAAACACTGACAGTGAACAATCACTTAATTAACAGAACTATTAACTTCCCGTTTCTTCATAATTTCAAATCAAAACTGCCTGTTTTGATGGAAACTATGGACTCAGCCTGAGTCAGCCATGTCAGATGTAACCTCCTGCAAAAAAAGCAAAGCAGACTAGAAAGACCAGAGCCTCTGGTTTCAAACCTGGTGAGTTTGAAGAGAACTGAGAAGCAGATTAAGGGGGGCTTGGATGTTAGAAAGTTACACTGTAAATATTACAGAGGAGTGCAGTGTCACTAGTCACTGCAGGAAAATATATTCACCATTCAGATTGTAGGAGAAAAGCTTGGCCCATCCCTGATTTACAGCTGAGGAAACTGAAGAGGAGTCAGGGGAGGCTATCTCTTTAGAATGACATGATGGCTGACTCTGATAATTTGATGGCTACTCCCAGGTCTAGGAATCATGGCAGCTGATCCAGATACATCATCAAATGTGCAATACATAACACAACAAATCAAGATAAAAGCTTTCTCCAGTGGACAAAATACTCAGGCTATCAGTAAACTGATGTCAGGTTAAAGTGTGTGTCAAACATGAAACATTGTTCAATGTAGCACATTGCAGATGAGCAGAGAAGTCTTTATCATAGCCTTCCTTTTCCTTCCTTTTTGTAACTTATTCCACAATATAAAAGCTCAGATATTTTTTTCCACGCTGACCAGAAAACACCTGCAACTTCCAGACCACACTACAGATCTCCCAGATTGCTGCAGTCAAATAGGCTGGTTATATATGACCACTCTTTGTTGCTTTTTGGATCCATAAACCTCAAATTAATTTCTCCCAATTGACACATCTTCAAAGGAAAGAGAAGTACTATGTCTGGCCATGATGTCTATCTTTTCTCCACTCCTACTGTAAAGCCAAAACCTCTAGCAACAGGAGCTGTGGAAAAGGCAATGGAAACTGGCTCTTTTGCTGTATGAGATTTTAGTCACCAGGCTCTCACGGGCTTCTTCCCAAGCTATGATTTAAAAGTCTAAAGGACAGCAGTCACCTTCACATCCTGTAAACAGTCTGGTCCTTTCAGTATGATCAGTTTCCATTAATAGTATCTACTCAATAGAGTGTCTTGCCTAACTGAGGCCAGAGATGGCTTTGGGGTGCTCATCTGTCAGAACACAAGTAGCAGATCAGATAAACCAAAAAAACTCAACTCTTAAACCAGTCTAATCTGAAACTTCCATCCAGACTGTAGTAGATGCAGGTGGCAATCCTTCCTGATCCTTACTGAGGCAGTGATTTTATCCCAGACAGACCTCTCTCTTTGTAGCACTATGCCGTGTGATGCAGACTTTCTTGCTGCAGCTTTTTCAATTCCTAAAACACACCTAAATACTCAGTTGAAGAGGAGTGAAAAACACTAGATACTACCAGTAGGTAGGATGTTTTGCCCTGGTTGCACTGAACTTTTATGAGGTTGGAGTCTCAGCATTCCCAGCTACTGGTGCACAAGTGACTCCTCTTCCAGCTTGCTAGCTTCTCCATACTCCCTTTCCCACAGAATTTTCCCCACATGTTGTGTAGGAACATAATGCACCAGCCTGTGAACTGTTGGATGCCTAAGAGTTAGGCATTGCATTGCTCCCACCTACCTTGTGTATGCTCTGCCTTGCATATTAAAATGGCCTCTGGTAATGAGGCCCTTGTTAATGACTGACACATCTTATCCTGTGTTAATTTATATCAGCATTATGTGTTTATAAAAAATGCAAGTTTGCTTCCCTTTGGGTCTTCTAAAATATTTTTTTTTAACTCTTCTCTCAATTTATAGGATTAATTAATGTTAATGGGATTAATTTGCTTCATCTATCACTCCTCTTCATTGCATGGGCCTTAATCTATAGGTACGCATTGCAAAGTAAAAATAATTTACTATAATCTCAATTCAGAGTAGCTGCTTTGACAAGTTATGCAGCAGGACTCATCGTAGCAGTCAGAAGGAAGAATTTTTTTGTCTCTTCTTTAAAAAGCCTTAAGAAGGCTAATTCCTTGTCTTGCTTTTTTCTCTCTTTTTTTGTCTTTTTGGTAGGGGTTGGGGAGGAAAGGATCTTATGCATAATTTAATTGCTTTGTCTTTCTCCCTCAGGTCAGTATATTATATTATATTGAAAAGTAATTATGCAGAGAAAGTAAAATGTCAAACTGCAGATGTCTGGTAACAAGTAGTACAGATGTGAACGATTCTATTATGTGCCATCTTGCAGACATCTTTATACCTTTCCTCTGAAGCTTCACCCCATGTGCTTATACATTTGAGCATTTATGCACCCTGGATAAGATTTGCTTTTTTCCCCCCCATTCCAGCATCTAGATCCCAAGCTGGGTTGCCTTGTTGGCAATGATTGATTACCCAATATCTAATTAAACCTGATCCAATCACTTATTATGCAGAGTGGAACAAACAAACTGAAGTCGACTGTCAGACCCGTGATTGATGATACTGCCAATCCAGCTTTTGTTGTGTCTAATGTCCTGACGCTTGTTACAACCAGCCAAAGCTGCGCTGGACAAAGCGTTCTGTCACTCTTCACACAAATTCACTCCCCTCCCCCCCACACGCTCCTCTCTCTCTCTTTTTTTTTTTTTTTTTTAAGAAAAAATTATTGAGAACAGCAGAGGTTCTGTTTGGGTTAGTGTGTACAATGAGATCAAAGTCCCCTAGAGATCCAGAGTCCTTAAGTGGCAGGGAGTGGAAGAAAAAGAGTATGTGTGTGTGGAGGGGGGCTGGCAGGAGGTGCACTTGGTATGGTAATGAACCTACCTTAGGGAGAGTGACAGATATGACATTAAAGCAAACCTAGCAGGGTAATAATTTCTTTTCTATTGTCTGCCAAGCAGGATTCTCTTCACAGCTCTCATTTATAAATTTTTCAGTTTTAATGTTTTAATTATTTAAAATGCAAATAGGTTCCTGAAGAAAGAACCAGAAAATACAAATTCCCTAAACAAATTCAACTTTTGAAGTTGCATTGTAAAGCCTTTCTCTTGTCCCTTGCATTTAGCCTAGGTTAGTTAAGTTTTGGGATTTTTTTGGTGGGGTTTTTTTGGTGAGCCAAGATTTAATAAAACATTTTTTAGGTTTTCATTTTTATATTATTATTAGTTCAAGAGTTTTGTTTAGGTTTGGGTATTTGTTTGGTTTTTTTTGAGAGCAAGTGAAATAAAATACCAGATTCCCTTGAGATTCCAAGAACTGGTCCAAAAAATGCAAGGAGGTTTTTATCTGATAGTTTGCTTCTCGACATTGCCTGTGTTGCAAATGCTCAAACTCGTTTTAAAGAAATCGATATGAAGTGATGGCTTATCACAAGTGTAAAGTACCTGTTTAGTGGATCCATCTTCATATAAATTGTTTAAACTCAATGCGGGAAAATCTCTGTGTGTATGCACTCATATGCATTCTCATGTCATGATTGGAAGAAGTGGTAAAGGTATTTTTCAAAACCATATGCAATGAATCATATGTTTACAATTCCACCACCTGCTTAGCCAATCTACCTTGCAATCCTAAGATTTCCAACACTTATACAGCTTCAAACAGTTGATAGTGAAAACAAAATTAAATAGAAGAAATAAAATCCAGTAAGATTTTAAAATATTTTATTCTTAAGGTAGAATTTCCTTGCAACAGTTATTTTTTTTCTGGAATAAAAGGAATAACAATACCAGTTTGGACCTTTTTTTTTTTTCTTCTTTTTTTTCTAGACATGTTGCATAATTCTAAAATTTTGTTTCCTTTCCCGGCCAGGCCAGCCACAAGAGCTCTGCACATTTGGCCAAAAGCTATGAAGGTGCCTAGGTCAACACATTTTAGTTTGGTTCTTCTTCATATCTAGAAAAAACCATGAAGATTATTTATGGGTATGTTTTAAATATTTCAGTCCTCCATCCTACCACTTGGATCTAAATGGTGCAGCACCTGGGTGGACAAGTGAGTTAATGAAATAGCCCCAGAATCACTAATGAAAATTCTTAAATCATACTAGAAACATGGCTCTGTAATAAATTAGGAACATGGGAGTTAAATTGTAGCAATAGTTCATATACCAGTTCAAAGAATGGTTGAGGTGGGAAGGGACCTCTGGAGATCATCTGGTCCAACCCCCTCGCTCAAGCCGATCTATATAGAAACAGATGTCTGAGACCACATCCAGGCAGTTTTTTAATATCTCCAGTGGTGGTGACTTCACGATCTTCCTGTGCAGCCCGTGCTAGTATTTGATTACCTTCACAGAAAAGTGTGGTTCCTTATGTTCACACACAACAAGCCTGTTGTGTTTCAGTTTGCGCTTGTTGCCTCTGGTCCCGCCATTGGACATCACTGAAAATAAGCCTGGCTTCATCCTCTTTGTAGCCTCCTTTCAGGCATTTATATACCTCAGCTTTCTCAACCCCTTCACATATCAGAGAGGATCCAGTCCCTTCATCATGGCCCTTTGCTGAACTCTCTCCAGTATGTCCATGTCTCTCTAGTGCTGAGAAGCCCAGAACTGGCACTGCACCTGCACCTGGCACTATGTGATGGGCCATAAACATACATCATAAGTATAGAGCTGACAAACACGCCTAACTGGCATAAAATCATTAACCTTCAGATAAATAGACTCACAAGAATCTCTACACATACCTATATTTTTGTGAGAAAAAACCCCAGCTGATTAAATGTGCTAAAATTAAACAATTTAATTTTTAAAGGAGGTAGTACGCACAAACAGTTGCAAGATTTTAGAGAAAAAAAATAGGCAGGAAGGTAGAATAGAGCCCATATTAACTAGCAAAGGAAGACAGTAATGGAAGTAAATTAAAGACTGGGAAAGACTAATGTCAGGAAAAAAAATGTTTTGGAGGGTGCTGAGCTACAGAGGAAACAACCATGTGAACCTCCAGCACCATATGCTGTGTGGTGCCCTTTATTTTGGTGCTCATAGCAGTCACAACAGTATCAGGTCCTCTGTCTTGATGGAAGCCTTTCTTCAAGACTAACTACATTGCACAGGCAGAGCAAGGAGGAGAAAGAGGATTTATGAAGCATACAATTTGCATGAAGAGCACTGGTCTCTTAATTTCATACACAACTTTAAGGAGAAGGAAAATTCATGCACCATGCTTTCAACCTCGACAGAAGTACTCTTCAGACTAACTGAGAGTCAGATTAAAAAAGAAATGTGGAGCTGTATAAAGACACTAGAAGAATTTCTCCAAACTTGGGGGTTTTTCAATGAAAACCTCACTGTGCTGTAAACATCTGGTGAATACAGGAGTGAAGTCTATCTAATCCATACTGTTGTATGTAATCAGAAGATCTGATGAGGCTAGTTGAATTATCTTGGTACAAACAGCCTCTAGCATTCAGACTTACTCTATTGCAGGGAGAACTAGAGCTAACACTGTCAGCAGGTACAGCTTACGCCCAGCTTACTGAATTCTGTGTCTCGGCTCTAGCTACCCATCTCTTTCTGCAATAAGCTAATAAACATTGTATTAGTCTCCACAGAAGCTGCAGAATTATAGTGGGGTAAATGGGAGGAGAATCCAGTCCTAAATGTTCTAATCATGCTGACATATGTGGAGTTAAGAAAAAAACAAAACAAAACAAAAACCAAGAAAGAAAATCCAAAGAAACAAAATAGGTTTCTCCCAGCATTAAAAATAAATGTTTTAAAGCAAGGCAATAGGAGGCTAACATTACCAAAGGAAGCTAAATTTAGCCCATGAAAGGTTATCTTGGGCAAGCACTTACGGTGTATTTCTCTAAATTTTCACTTCAATTAATCTCTAGAAATTCAGTGTCTGATCCCAGTGACAGTAGCCTCTGGCTTCTTCAGAGCGACTGCCAAGGAAAAATTATCTGACACATATCAAACAAGCAAGAAATGACACTGGACAACATTAATCAAAACTTTCTCATTTCCTGAAGAATTAAGCATTAAATAATTAATTCTAGCACTACAGGCAGCTGTAAAAGAGGCCTTGTGCCTTCCTGCTGGTAAGAATTTGTCCTTGTCTAAAAGACTAGATTGATATATTTATTATTTATCAGATTAATCATGGCCAAGAACATTATAGATTGGCAGCCAAGCCCAGCCAGTTATATTGTAGTGGCCTGTTATTGGAGCTTGGAAAGAACCTGGTACATCAGCAACATTGAAAAAGGAAAGGGGTAGAAGAGTTTGCCCTCAAGCCCTTATTAAAAAAAAAAAAAAAAAAAAGCTCAAACGCTTTTTTTTTTCTTGCTTGCTTTTTTTTTTTTTTTTTAAGAATTGAACAAAGAAGATGTCATTGATTCAGCACCTCAGTGGAGGCTGCTAGCTCCTGGGGTCATTTTTATTTCAGTTTGCTAAGGACTGAAGGAGGCCCTTAGGATGTGGGTCAGAATATCAACTATTCTACGTGAAGCCACAATCATTAGTTTTAAAACAGAGTTTCAGTGGCAGACAGATATAAATCAATTTAACCAGCACGTACAAGAAAAACCACTTCCAACCCTTCATTTTCCTTATGTTTATCCAAGTACTGTAGCTGTGAGACTGATCTATGGTGTAGGTTTTCTTTCATTTTTGCTGTCTGGCTGTAGTACCAAGCAGCAGAGTAAACAGGAAGTTACACACTGGGGGACCAGCATGCCAAGTTCCTTTAGACTAATAGGTGTTTGACAAAAAAAATTCTCTACAAAAATAATATAATTTCATATAGTTTTACCATGCAGTCCTTTTTTTATTCCACCCTCCTCTCTTTTTCAGTTTTCCTCCCTATTGCTTCCATTCTGCCACTTTGGGTAGCAATATCTTATACGGAACTTACTTTTTCATTCTGAATAGAGGATTTCTCAATTATTTTCAATAAACATTCCCTCACAGTCAAAGGAAATCACAACTGTGGAATTCATGAGTGAATTTTCTCATGCCCCACGAGAGGTTTAATTCTGTACTTGCTTCCTTGCTTTGCTCCTTTCATGTCACCTACATGTTATTTGGCATCAACAAAACAGAAGGAGGGCTGCTACATACATGATGAGTGATAAGTGATGAGATATTATTTAAGGACAATTTTGTTTCTGCAAAGACCAGGAGTGCCCTGCTAGTCTACTAGAGAGGAAATTTCAGGATGCCTGGACACAGGTAAGTAAGACAGCAAAATCTGGCCCTGAAAAAACAGAAAGGAATCAACACCAGTTGTATTCCTTTGATCTGACAGATAATGACATGTTTGATGAACGTTGCGTTAAGGTCACGCTAGGTCACACTAATGCCTACACTAGGTCACATCGAAAACCCATTCAGCCCAGTTGTTCTAGACAAAATCAAAGTGTACATTCTTAGGTACGACTAAAAGGCCTCTAGCTTTTTGGGAAACAAACAAGGAGTTCCCAAACCCTAGAGAACATGTAGCAACAGGCTTCCAGTGGTCTTGACATCTGGGTCAAGGGTTTAATAAGCTGGAAAAATGAATTTCATATATGACTATTCTAGGTTGACTTTTCGACCATTAGTTTTTTCTACCTTTTTCTTGATTTCATGTGTGAATAACATCAGTAGAGTCCTGTGGCAATTAGCTCCACATTTAACAAATGAAACACCTTATTTTGTTTGTTTTGAACCAGCTACCTGCTTGTTTGATGCCTTCCAAATCTTCAACAGAAGATAGTGAATATTTCCCTCTTCACCTGGTCGATGTGGCTTGTGAAGTTAACAACGCTGAGAATGCTGACTCTGTACTTTGTTATCA
The DNA here is from genome assembly GCF_020740795.1 of Apus apus. Classification (NCBI taxonomy): domain Eukaryota; kingdom Metazoa; phylum Chordata; class Aves; order Apodiformes; family Apodidae; genus Apus; species Apus apus. Next base: position 90,900,607 of record NC_067283.1, on the reverse strand, counting down.
AGTGTTTCTTCACTTCTCAAGTGTTTCTTCACTTCTCATAATTATATGTAATTTTGTGCTTTTGAGCACGATCAAGTCAGATGTTTCAAGCACCAACTACTTCCTCTCATCTTTATTAAATATTCTATTTCAGTGTAAAAAAGAAAATATTTTTCTTATCAGATACTTGTGGAGAATGCTTAAAGAAACTGGAAAGAAATGTAGAAGAGACAATGAAAGTGTTTGTTTATATTAATCTTTTAGTCTTTCCAGAGCCTCCGCCATTCATGACTGTGAGCCTATATAGAATCAACATAGTCTAATGCAAAAACAAAGCTTCAGTTTTGCCATTTCTTGATATCCCATGATATGTAGTACCCCATGGTTAAGAGATATTAAATGGGATAACAGGACATTCTAGTAATGAGATGATGAGACAAGTAACAGCTTTTGTATAGGGAAAAAAAATCAAATGGAAAGGAAGGTTTAAAAAAAGCTCAAAAACTCAAAACATTCAGAGAACTGAAAAATTAAATGTAAAAAAAGATAATTAAAAATTGGGGGTTGTTCTGCTTCTTGGGGAACCCAAAGAGGTACATTTGAAGCAGTTTTTTATTTTAACTCTAGTTTACATCATCCTAAGAACCCGTTTCAAACTGATAAAATAATTTCTAAAAGAAAGTAAGTAATCTTTTACTGAAGCCCATATAAGAGAAAGCTTACAGTGGATTCTAAGCAAAAGTGTCAAAAGTGTCACATCTGCATATTAGACTGCTGCTCTGTAAAAACAGGTTTATTACCTGACATCACATACTTGTCACATTTCTCCTCAGAGGAGAAAAAAATGCAAAAGGTCAGCATAAAATACTGTGCTGTGCATCTATGAATTGTTCACAAACATCTAAAAACATAACTGTTTGCTTTTGTATAAAATAGGAACTAGTAGAAATATTGAAACTGAGCAGAATTCTGTCTTGATGGATATGTTTTTTTATTTACTCCTACTTGTATTTTGATGAGTTAAATGCTCAATCAGCTTTTGTACATTGCATATTATATCACAGGTAATGTATCTTTGATATTAAGCTGAGTGTTTATCTGAGTATTTACCAAGGCTTTATAACTTGTCTTTAAACTTAATTATTTTATACTTTGTTTTCACAGAAATAACGAACACCTTTATATATTCAGTCATAAATTGTTTAAGAAGAGCTTAAAAGCTAAGCTCTGAATGTTTTTTCATAAACTCTACTTTAAGAGAAGTCCCTGGAAATTTTTTTCTTAAAATAGCAAGTATTACAAAATAGATAAAACTTTTATTATGCATGATATAAAGAAGAGACAAAAAATCCTAAACCAAAACTTTAGGAAACTGAAAATATCTATCCTATACAATTAAACACAGGAAAATCTGAGTATGACTAAACTTCCAAAGCTCCCCCAACAATTGGGCCATGAAGGAGGTAGTTCAGACACCAATAGCACTGAGCTGAGGATCAGCTGTGTCTCAGCAAGTTTTTGTGGCTTATGGTGAGTTCCTTGGCATCAGAGCATCCATCTTGGCCACAGAAAGCAGAAACATATCTAGGGCCAACTAACACACTTAGCGCTGTAGGAAAAGGGAAAACGGGACAGAGCACTTTGGTCTTATGCTCCTTTTTCTCTTGTAGTGACTCTGATAAGCAAGAGAAGAGATTCAGAGAACCAGATCCCAGTAAATCAGGCTAGGCTGAAAAAGAATAGTAATCAGACCCGTGGTCAGATTGCATGGTGGGGATAAAGTAGTTTTACCTTCTGAAGAGATCCTGACTGCAATAGCAAAAGAAATCAGAAGTAACAATGAGACAGGATAACCAGTTATTTGTTCACTGCTCACTAGGTGTTCCCTTCAGCAACTTTGATAGGCCATGGTTATGCAAAAGAGGGGAAAGCTGCCTATTTGGAGTATTCTGCAGTATTCTGGGTAGCAAGACCCTTCTGAAAGTGTCAGTAAAGACTTTTTTAAGGGATTATGAGGGACGTAGAGAAAGAAATCATCTGGCACATAGCTAGACCTTAGAGGTGATAGAGGGATTAGGGAAGACTTTTCATAAGGACTAGAGGAAACTGCACAGAACTGGTCACAAGTTAGGACTACATTGAAATGCTGCTAGAAGCAGACCAAACAGTAAGGGGAGGAGATGTCTTGGCAAGATATGGTAGGCAGAGGCAGGGATTTATTTGTGAATCTTACTCTTTCCCCTCCCCCCCCTATTTTGTCTACATTGTTGCATGTCATTACTATCAAATTTTATAATCTACTTTATATTCTGACAAAACCTAGCTCTAACTCTTACAAATCCTATTGCTTACTTTAGCTTGTGGTATGGTCAGATCTTAACAAACCCATGTATTATATAAAATTCTGACATAAATGGCAATATTTGAGTGATTGTGTAGAGTGGAGGCACTTGTTACACATCCACTTGTCAATGAAAGCATCATATGCCAGTGATTGAAGCAGGAGTTAGATCCATGTTATCTGCTGTGTCCACAGTTCTGTGGAATTATGCCAAATAAGGATTTATTGCTTTAGGCAAAATGGAACAGATGGGAAATATAAAAATCAAGAAATTGAAGCTCCAAAGTATGTCCTATACGGTAGTTAAGTCCGTCATATCAGATCTGGAACAGGTAGGCCCAAATGTTTTTAAGACTGAATTGATCAGTCTTTCACACACTGGGTAACATCTTTCCATACTGGTCAGTTGATTGACAGTCTCTGATCACCACCTCCGTTTCCAGCTGTGACACAATCTGGGGAGATTCATCTGCACTCAGAAGACATCGCTATATAATACCACTATAATACCGCATACCACAGGCAAGACAAGTGTTCGCTAGAGCTTAAGGACAAAATTCAAAGGTTAGATAAGGGATTAGGTGATCTTGATGTTCCTTCTGCTAAATTCAAAACTTCTGGCCATGGGAGGCGTGTACTGGGGGCTTCTTCTCTGATGCTCAGCCTTAATCCAAGAATCCTGCTGTATTAGTTTTATAAATGAAAGTAATATTACTTTGTAGACTCAGTGCTGCCCTGCTACAGCTGTATTAATTAATTTTCTGGAGTGAGCTCTCCATCACAAAGACCCTGTTCCTCCTGAGCACCAGCTACTTACTTGAGAGGATAGCAACATGTTGTCTTCTTCAGGTTCTCAAGGTTAGGCTTTGCTGCAGACTAAATACTCTCTTCACATTCAGCCTTCATGAACTTTTGCAGTCCCCTGTGAAGAGATCCCATACAGATCACAATGGAGAGGTACAATCTGCACCCCCCACCTTGGGTGAAGCACAAGCCTCCAAAGCTTGAGTCTATCAGCAAAGAAAAACAGAACAAGATGATATTACCAACAGGGAACATTCTGATCTTCTGGGAAAAAGCCAAACAGGTGAAATGAAAGTTAGAAAGTAAGTCTGTGCATTGTCTTTGTGAGAATTTACTTCTTCAGCTACAACAGCCCCACACAGTCCTTAGGGAACCTTCTTGTAATTTGGGCTTGGGCTAGGAGTTTGGTATTCACTGCAGCCAGAACTGTTCATTTCAGAAGCTTCTCTGTTGGCTTTCACTCTGCAAGAGCCCTGCTTGCTGTCTGTCTCAGGGCAGGAGAACAAGATATATTGACTTTGGCAGCAAAGCCAAATTAAAAGGCTCTTTTTCTCAAACGCTTGTTCTCTCACACTAGGTCATTGCCCATTCAGCAATGCCCGGACAACAGTTTTGGAGGCCACACTGTAAATCAGCTCTCTGAAGTGATCTGAGCTACAAAAAACCCTTCTGAAGGTTATTTTCAACTTGCATGGGTTTGGTGTCTATTGATGTGCAACGGAGCCATCTTATACAGCATGGACATAGGGTAGCAGCTAGGGAAGGGCATGCTCTGAAGCTGACATTCCTGAGTGACAAAACCATGTATCCCATTGTATGAACCCCTTGCCTTGTCCCACACTGCATCCCCAAAGAATCTCTGACAGACAAGATTGTTTTTTGTCATGAAAGAGAAGTCCTTCCTCCTCCTGTGAAGGCTGGGTCAGAGGTGGAGAACAGCAGCTAGGATAAACAAGAAGCCAGTCTCCCTTCTGCCTCTCCTCATCACTTTGAAAAAGCAGGTGTTTGTAAGGCAGAATGGAAGCAGACAAATTACAGATCCTTCATCTCTGTTGTATACTCAGAAATGTAAATATATTCCAGCATTAACACTGACTTTTCAAAAATACTATAAACAGAAGGTAAATATTTGTGCCTGCTGCACAAATAATTCAGTAAGATTTTAACAGTTGGGAATGTAGTGGTGTCTTTTAAAGTTGATGTCAAGAACTGGCTATTGAGCAATAATGACATAAAAATAGTTCAGAAATACAGGTTTTGGTAGCCTAACAGGTGGCTACCAACCAAAACTATGAAACCAGGGCAGACAGGAAGGTTGGAGAGAAGACAGAAAGAACTTTTAAAGATGTTTTTCCTTTTTTTTTTTTTTTTACATCTTAACGACAGCCGATTCCATTCTTTGCCCAGCTATTTGGCCCGTGGAAAAAAGCTGTCAATTAAGTCTCAGAGTCAGAGATAAACCAGGAATACCTTAGCAAGAATTTGAGATTTCTGATCATGTAAATCTTTAATAATGTTTTTAATGTTACTGTGTTTAACAAGTACTCATGTACAGATGGTAGGATGGTTTACCTCGCTTTTGCCTTATCATTATCATTTTTCCCTTTCCTCCTCTCTAGTACTTGCCTTCATCTTTCTAAGAGCTTTCTATCCCCCACAACACTTCTGTGTTCTTCCACTTGCACATGAAATATATGTCTGCCATTTTTTAAATTAAACTGAGTCTAGGGATTATCCTGACCTGAAACACCAATAGAAGCTCTCGCAGTCACAGGCCATTGAACATTATTAATTTATGATCACATCTTGCTGTGCCTTAGCTGCTTTTTTTCTTTCTTTGAATTAACCTACCACAGCAAGCCTGCCTGCTGCACAAAATGCTACAAAGTAGGATAACATCCTGCTGAGACACTCGCTATGACAGGTAATGGGAAAGTATGCTACATCTGAAGGACAGCAAAGTTTTATTCTTTCTATTTTGACTCTTGTATTTGTTCTAAGTGAGAGTAGAGCAGGAACACAGATCATTTAGTTTAGCAATTAGATGTTCAAATGCTATCATTTCCCTTTGAAATAATTTTGGCTTTATCATGCTCTAACATAATCAACATCTGTTCTTCAAATAAATAAAAGGAATACCAATACAAAAGGCATTTGCAAACCTCCCTCTTCTACTTATTGTACCTGAAGTAGAAAGTAGCACTCAGATGCTTTCGCTAGAGAAAATAGTGATTTTCCAATGCATTTGAAAGAGAAAGCCTGCACAGCTATATGGTATTTTCACCATTGCTTTCCAAATTTGCAAACCTCTTAAAGAAGAAGCAACATAAGGAAAGGGCTACTTGATCATTTGTTAAACAAATATCGTAGATATGCATACTAATGCCAGAAGGAGTGCTTTTGGGTGTTCTATTTACAGAATTGTAATTACATTTGCTGTTTGAATTGACTCTCCAAAGAATTAAAAATAAGCAGCCATGGCTTTTTATTGCTATCCAGTGTTCCCTGGTGGTTTCTTTCTGAGTGCTCTGACTGGCAATTGTTCCAGGCTCACTTGTGCCAGTAATGCATTTGTTAATTAGGCTAAGAGGACTACAAAAACCACAACACAAGCCTCTTGTCAGCATATCCTGATCTAACATCTTGAAAGGACGGTTATTTTAAAAGATGCCTTCTGAGTTTTTGCTATTTTTTTTTCTAACATGTAAATATTCCCCTAAATATTAGTTACACTGGTTTAAATTTTTATAGAATCAGTTCTTGTTTTCCATGTTTGCTTTTCTGTTTCAATGTGCTTTCCTCCCCCAATTTCCTACACAAACAAGAAGCAAGTCTTGAAAACAAACTTTTTTGACACTAGTCAAAACAGCTTTGCCCACCTGGACATCAGACTGGAGTTCTGCAAAGACTGGGCTGGAGGGACATGGAGATTTTGCTCTTTTCTGCAGCAGCCCTAAAAACACAACAGCAACGCAAAGACATGCCACAGAGTAAAAGGACAATCTGCATTGAAGGGTCAGTTTCTAAAAAAATCTACATGCCAAGCTGCTCTGGTTCTGTGCTGCAGCCATTCAGGTGGAAAGAAAAAGGATGAACTTAATTAGGCTGTAACTTCGTTACTGATTTGAGAATGATCTGGCAACAAAAACTCACTGTGCAGTTCACTGGTCCTCTTTATTAATTTTCACCTGTCCAAAAGCTGCCACCAACTCTCTAATCTACAAACCTATTTTCACACTGTTCTCCACAGCCTTGTATGTACAAAATCTGTAGGTTATGGGGAGATTGCTTGTCAAGACAAAAACCCTGGCCAAGAGGAAATCTGCAAAAACTTAAAGCACCATTGGCTTTGACCTTTGAGGCCGGACACAAATATAATTTACATTTTAAAGAAAAATGCATTAAAGGAATGCTTTTCATTTTCATCTTAGAAGATAGAATACTAAAATTGCAGTACAGGGAATGGACATTTAGACAGACTGTGATTCTCACCTAAATTCTATGCATATTTCTCAAACTGAAAAAACTTTTCTCTTTTCACTTCATGTGATATAATATTGCCTAAGATGGAGGAAAATGCACAGAAATGTACCTTCATTTTTTTCTGTATAATGGGGTCCACATATGTACCTCTTTTCCAGTGATGTATGAGGCTCACCACATGTGTGATTATTGTGAATCATTCTCTGGAAAGATCAACTCAGCTGTTCAGTGCCACCAAAAAGACAAGAGAAGTAATTATTTGGGAAAAAATGGAGAACAAACCAGCAAGCATTACACTATTCCATCATGCATGGGTTACCTATTTGCAACAGTTGGAATTTTCCTTACTGCTTGTAACCATGCTAGTATAGAGTCCAGCTTTAGCTATCCCAGGTAAAAGACTGCTAATTGCCAGCCTAAACCTAGGCAGGAATGAGCACTGACAGACCAGGAAAGGTAAAAGATGATGTTTGCTTCCCAGATTGCTGCAAACTAACATCCAGGTTGCAGATTTTCTCAGTAGTTGCATCTGTTTCAGTGACCTGGAGCATCCACTATCACCCCTATGCACCCTAGTATATCTGTTGTCTCATGTGAATATAACTGTGTACCATAAGGTTTGGTACTGCTTCCCTATCCTGCCCCCACCATGGCTTAGGAAGGTTCTATTGACTATGACTCTTCATGTCTACAGTAGCACAGCCTTTAGCAAATGTCATCAGCAGAGAAGATCTAGAGTTCCTGGACTGTGGATGTTAGGAAGCTAAAGGAAATTAAATCAGGGAAGTGATAAAAATTCTTTGCTTCTGACTTTCTGTGTAGAGAGCTGAGCTGACAGTTTATCTCTCTCCTGGAACAGAAGAGAATAACTGAAGTCCTCCAGCATCCAAAGATCAATGAAGCTTTACTTTGTGCCTGTATTTAGGGCTGTGTTTTGAACATTAAGGAATCACATAGGTTCAGAAACATCCAGGAGCAGAGTAAAAGAAAAGAAACAGACAGTTCATAGTTCTTGAAGCAATTTCAGATTCTCAAGTGTCATACCTAATTTCTGCATATGTGGCATCAGCCTTATATGAGAAATCCTCAGCTAGCTGAACTCTTACAGTGGAAGTACAAAACCAGGGATACATAAGGATAGCTAACATAATATTTTTCTTATACTATGCCCATCAATTTCTTTCTAAAACTTCTGCCTCCAGTGTTCTCAGATAACTCTTTTTCTGCTCCACTTTAAAATAGTGCATAAATTTTCACTGGATCCCGGATAAAGATTTTCAGAGTCTGAATACACACAGCAAGTCTTGACAGCTATTCACAGTATACTTTCCCCTTTCTTCCTTGGTCTTTCAGAGAGGTGTCAAGTGGTGCATCCTAATATATTTCTAGAAAGACTAGTGAATGATGCAAGACAGTTGCACAATGTATGCTATGGTCACCTCAGTGTATGTACCTGTGACCACCGTACCACTGACTCCAGCCAAAGCTCACGTTCAATCCCAGAGAAAGCCAGACATCATAATCAGAAATATTTTTGAGATGCACATGGGATATTTTCACCATCCAAACTTCAAAGGGAGTCTGCTATGGTCAGCCCAGCAGTCCATCACATTCATCCTTACTTTCTAGAAAATCCACCCCTACTTGGTGGTAATTTCTGTTATTGAATTCTTGCTTCTCCATGGCACCTTTCAGGGAAAGAAACAAGATACAGCATGAGCATCTATGGAAGCAGGAAATGCTTTGATTGTTTACTTTTTCCCCACTGCATATTTTTTTTCTAAAAATTATCCTTCAATAACACATGGACCTAACCAGTGGCAAGAACCAGAAAATCACCCATGAGAACCTTAGAAAAGCTGAGTAACAGCCAGCATAATGTCGATGGACACTTGCAAATGGCAACATCGCACATTTGTGGGAGGCATTTACTGTGACCTTCTGAGGGCATTTTCAGCTTCAGTCTATGTATTTGCCACATTTTACAGCATCTGTTTCCTTCTATCATGCCTGAATCCTATGGAAAATCTTTCAATAACCTCATAAATGAAGTGGAAAAATTTATTAGATGCTCAAAATTTTCATTGTTTGCGTATCTGGAGAAAGTTGTAGCAATACCAATTGGTGAAGAAGTAAAATGACAGAAGAAAATTGTCTTGATAAATGTAAAATAATACAGAGCGAAGAGTATGACTATCCATACATATATATAGCTATGGGCTCTCAATTAGATATTTCAATGCAGAAAAGAAACCTTGGAGTATTTGTGGATCACCCTCTGGAAACACCAACTCATTGTTCAGTGGCAGCAAAAACCACAAGAACAGAAGGAATTACAGAACAGAAGGAAGACTACTGCACTAAGCATAAAACCACAAAGAACCTCTATCTTTGACATTGACCACAATGTTGGCCACTCAGTCTGATTAATTATGTAGCAGAATAGGAACAGTACAGATAAGTATTATCAGAGACCCAGAATTACCTCCATATGGGATGGGATTGAATATTCTTGGATACTACAGTATGAAAAAGAAAAACCAAATCAGGCAAAAGGTGAGTAGATATATTCAGAGACACCAGAGAAAAAAAATGCTTATTATTTCTAATAAAACAAAAGAACTGTGGGACTCCCAATACAGGAATCTGAGAGAAGTCTTAAAAGGAAAAAAAAATAAATATATTTTTTAGAACTACATTGTTATTTTGTATAGAGTAACATACAGAATAATACACAGAATTCACTACCATTGCATGTAGCAGATACCAAAGGTATGTATGGCTTTAAAAACAAA